>NC_133339.1:25230253-25445253 GCF_030506205.2 Paramisgurnus dabryanus
CGTGTCAGGAAGTTGACAGGACTGCAGCAGGTGCCGAACGTGTAGGGAAGATTGATGAAGTCACACGGAGGTGGATTGCAGCGAGCCGGTTTGGTCATTGTTAGTGTTATTTTTCATTACGATCTCGGCTTGGTTAATGTAAATCCTAAGTCAAGATGATGGCTAACATTCCCAGCCACAGCGTGATGGGTTTCGTACGGAAAATCAGCCATTATCTCGCTGGTCCGAGAGGCAGACGTTCAGGCTGTGATGGGTGAGACTCATCGTTAATAGTATTGTTTGTTTCTCCTAGCTGGGGGAAAACACAGGGAAGTCCTCCAATCATTTCCAATAGGAAAATAAAAACGCCATAAACTGGATAGGAGGGATATATTTTCCAGAGCCACGGCAGGCTGACTCCGTGGCGGGAGCCAGAGTGACACCTCTGCACAGTCACAGTCTGCATAGGAATTCGAACCCTTGTCCCTCGATATGTGACACTTTTCCAAATGCGGACGGCGACATCAATGACGATCATCTCCTGGAGGCTAATCAGAGATTCCTTGCCACTCTTTTACTTTGCACATTGCACAATTTGGAAAAGTCGCTTTACATGACAGTAATTACGGAAACAGATGGGGCTCAGGCACAAATACGACGGTGCGGAGACAATGGGCCCAATGCATCGGGGACTTCAGGGGCAATGAGGAGTGCAGGCAGATTGCGTGGCAGCTGAGACTGGCTTTCATTAGCTCTTGAGTGTGCGTCTGGAAGCAACAGAAACGCGAGTCGTTTGTTATCCCGCTGCTGTCTGTGCTAGGGGCCTGCAAATTGATTACTGGGTGGGACGAAGCAAGCGATCCTTAGCACCTCCACACAGCTGGTTACCTAGAGCAGAAGCCGCAGAGATGCTAGCTGTCCACCCCCGGCTCTGGCTTGACAGCAGCTGCTGATCTGGGCTCATTTCGATGCATTAAGACTTTGCTGTCTTTTTAATTGGCAACAAAAACAATCCCATCTCACTGTTAATCACCTCTGTGGAAAGGCACGGAAAAATAATCACGGACTTTAATTCTTTTTCTATTTTCTTTCCTTTTTATCCTCTGATGTTCCTATATATATGAAAACCATGGAAACAGAATAGGCTTTAAATAGAAGACAAACACTCAGAAAAGATGGAGGCCGGTGCTGGAGTGCTAATTAGATGTTTGTGGGTGCTAAAATCATAACAAGTTATGCTGAAGTGTTTTTCTACCAATTAGTTCTCCAGCTCATAATCGAAACCCCAAAGGTCCGTAGCAGATATACAGTACGGCTATAAAAAAAAGGCACGTCGAAGTGAGCCGCGCGTGAGAAGGATGTTTGCCCAAACACGGACAGGGGAAGGGTTGCGGACGGGGCCAGGCGCTCTTTATGCCCAGACAACAATTCGGAGCGACGTTTTATGAAGCAGGGCAAGCGCCGCGGATGGCTTCCCCGTGCTTTCACCGGGCTCTGCCATTAGAGTGCTTTAGCTTCTATTAATGTGTCACTTTCCCTCGCCGCAGAGCCTGTGAGGAGGGGGCGATTCGTTCTGACAGGACCAGGGGCTGTCACATGCAGTAACGGTTCAGCACCGACCAACAGGAAAAGCCTCAGAGCTGACGGATCCGCGATCCATCAGAGCTGACGCGCGGGCGTCCTCCTCCACCAAAGGATCCGACTGAGACGTGCGGACAGGAGTCCATTAATTAACTGCTTAATGTGCAGAGCTCTGAAATTTCCGTGCCGCCGAGCTCGACGCTGTCTTGATTCCAGCAAACCGCAGAAAAATCTTATTAAAGACACGCAGCATAAAGAAAGATTCACACCAGTAATGAAAAACCTTTCCAGCAGTGAGATAAATGATGTTAAAGAGATTCAATCTGCATGTGTGGTACTATTAAGTGGCCTTTTGTAGATGACTTTAAAAAAAAAGGTTTTAATAGTTTTATGAGATGAAACAATGAGACACTAGCTATCCAAGAAGTCACAGTTTCTTTTTTGGAGATAAAGAAAATACTTTTATTTATGTATTTATATTTTGCAATGGTAGCTACTTAATAAGCATTAGCATGCTGTGCTTTAAGTGTAAGACTGTCAGCAACCTTAAATCATCTTTAATCGCCAAAGCACTTTACATAAATTTTTAAAGTTCGCATTCAAAAGAAAAAGCATCACCACTACAGCCATACACATAGACTCATCGGCTTTTGTCTTTGGTTAAGTCTTTTGAACCGTGAGCACTGCGTGGTTTAAGACAGCATGTGTCAAGCTAAAAATAGTTACTTTTCAAAATGCGTTTTGAGACCTCTACATTCTGTTCCAGTCTGCTGCGCTCCATCCAGCTGTTTTTGAACACAAGGACGTGTCCCGTGTGAACTACACTAAAAACACACCCAATTATGGTCAAGTAAACCTGAAGCATGCCTCGTTATTAAAGGCTTAAGACTTAGATCAACTACACTCTTAAAATGCTGGGTTATTTTCAACCCAGCGTCGGGTAAAAAAAGGGTTGAGCCCAGACCCTTTGGTCGTAATTTTACCTATGCTGGGTTGTTTTAACACATTGTTGGGTCAAACATAACAATTTTCTGGGTTAAACTAACCCAGCTGCTGGGCTCATCTCTTTTTGACCCAATAAAATAACCCAGCATTTGCTAAAAAGTTGCTAAGAGCTGCAGACATTTTTCAAAACGATGCTATGTTTTAGTCAACGAGACACGGATTAATATGACATAGCATTGGATTGATATCTTACACACCCAACTTACAAACCGAAAAAACTACATATGATGAAAAGAATACTTACATGCCACCAAAATACTCGATCATCAATAACTCTCTAAAAAAACATTATACATTTCCAATTATTTGCAGGAGATCGTCTTTTGGCAGCATGAAAAAATACAGGAAATACAAAACACTCAATGTTGTGCAACAATGTAAACGGTCCGTGTTACAACTAACCCGCGTTAGTTTTTGCCCCGCGCACCCCTACATCCCTAATATAGTTTCAAAGCATTTTTTTGTCATATGGACAACACATGTACCTTGGACAATGAAATTATTTGCTGTGCACACGTTTAGGATAAACTAGTAATAAAATATAGGCAAGTAAGGGTTATGTTATGTGATATGTACACAGTCTAGTTATATACATAATATAATCAAAACAGTCATCTTTTACAAAAATTTTTAACCCAAAAGGTACAAAACTGTAACTTTTTTCACTGGGGTGGTACCCTAAGGTATCGTTTTGTACCTTTACAGGTATATAAACATAATTCAATGTTGTACCTTTTGGGGTACATTACTGTTCCTTAAGGATCTATTTTGTACCTTTAAAGGTACAGTTAACTGTTTTGTACCCCTAAAATTTAACTGATACAAAATTGTTCCTTAAGGTAAACAATTGGTCCAATTAGGGTATAATATTGTACCCCATAAGGTACAACATTTCAATGTGTTTTATACCAATAAAGGTACAAAAAGGTACCTTTTAGGGTACCACCCCAGCGACAGAAAAAGGAACAACTTTGAACCTTTTTTTCTTTTCTGACCGTGCAGCATTGGGTCAAAAAGGGAAAGCCGTTGGGTTAAAATAACCCGGAAAATGTTTTTATTTGACCCAACAATCGGTAAAAAACAACTTTTTGGGTTAAAACAACACAGCATAGGTATGACCCAAGGGGCTGATCCAATGTTTAAAAATAACCCAGCATTTTTAAGAGCGGCATTTTTTCAAGTGTTATAACCTCAAAGAACGAAGACGTTTGAAAGTGATTTAGTCACACAGACGTCTCAGTCTGCAGTGTGAAACAATGGCGGATTGAGTGCATCAATATTGAGAAAGTCTTGCAAAGGGATGCTGCGTTAAAGTCATTAGCATATCATTAATTAGCTTCCCACTTCCTTACGAAGATTGCAAAAGAGCAAAGACCCTCCAGAGGGACTTGCCTTCATTTAATAGGCAGCATGAGGCAGGGAACAATCGGAGGAGTACACATCTCCCGAGACCACTCCCTGTAATCATCAGCTGCTGCTCTGAGACACGCCCTGCTCATTCACACACACACCGCGTCTCAAACCGGCCCGCCACCGCACCTGTAATTCAAACGCCAGCTAACCCGGCAGCTGGCAAATTATGTCGAAATGTCTGATGTTTACGCTGAACTTCCGAGCCAGTCAGTCTTACTAAAAGCAAGACAGATGGTGCGCTTTCTTCTGTTGCTTCTCACGCGTACGGGCAAACAAACCAGCGAAACGCAGCTTCTTATGAGATCTGACAGAATGAAATCTTGACGCAGAGCATTACGGACATCAGAAACAGACTGAAGCAATGTAATTCCAAGTATGTTTCTGCAAGAATCGGCCTTACAATGAGCACACTAACAACGATAGATCAAAATCAATTAGCAACGAGAAGAGTAACTCAAAAAAAAAGATTTTTCAAATTCCAATCACGATGTTCTCCAGGAAGATCATCAATTACTTTGCTACTTAAAATAACTGCTGTTTGTACGCTATATATTTAGTTATTTATTTATATTCCAGCTTATTCGTCCCAGTCTCCCTGCTCATTAAGGCCCCTCCATTTGTTTGCACACTGCAAAGGTCCTTAAATCTGCCACAACATACAAAAAGAGGCCAATTCCACTTTTCCCTGTGGTGTTAATTGAGGGAACCTGCTGCTTTCTGATTAATTATGTCAATGTATAAGAAATCCTCTTTTCCAGCGCTGCATAAAAAGAGCTTTGCTTTAAAAAGGCTCCTCGTCAGAATTAATGCACAATGAGCAACGACTTAACTATAGTACTGTGCGCATCCTGCAACATCTGGATGGCATGTCACCGTTGTATTATGACAGACCTTGTCCAAAGATTTCCGCCTTCACTCACCCGACACGGACAGGATCAAGCTCTCGCAGACGGAGATGGATTTACTTTCCGAGCGAGCGCAAGCATTTCTTGAGAGATGTCATACCTGCATTTGTGTGATGTAACACAATGTTGTGTATTACAAGGAATGCAATGTTTTAATAAGTGAATTGTGAAATGCTGGTTCGAAAGACAGAGTGAAATGGGAATGGTGAAAACACGCACACACACACAAATATACGCACACAATGCTCTGACATGCATAGTCTTAAAGCTGGCTTGCAGTAATTACCCAGCTGCTGAACTACTAGGGTGGCAGGAATGGAAATGAGTACCAATTATTAAATGCACCACAGAGAAGATAGAACACTACAGGAGGTCCACAATGGGACTCATGTTGCTTTGCCTTAGCTCCATAAATGCTAAACGACTCAGAAAAGCATTAATATTCCAACTGTTCCATCACTGATTCCAATTTAAAAGAAAAAGCAATACCTAAACATCATTCCAGTCAATCAGATGCCTCTAAAGACTATTCTGCCAGTCGTCCGCTGCATCCTGATGAAGGTTTCACACCTGCATGCATAGCGCTTCTCTTCCCAACCTCATCTTTGAAAAATAATATTTTTTACCTTAACTACTGGAAAAATAAAATAAAAGAATCATTACAGTTTAAAGGTTGGTGCACCGTGCCATGGCATGAAACAATTACATTAAGAAGCAAGACTCTTTGCCAGCAGGTTGGGCTGCAAGATATATTATCGAACTATTGCAAATTTGCATATGACAAAGGTTTGCAATAACTAAAGGATTTTAATAAAGTAGTTCAATATTCAAAGTTTTAGTTAGCCAAAAGACAGGCAGGACAGAAAGTGTGTTCCTTTTTTTATCCAAAAAGAATGTATGGTAATTTCCAGCAAACACATTTATTATAGTAATGGTATTAAATTAATTTACACAATTAAAGCATAATGGTTTATAGCTTTATTCTGCAAGTCATTGCATACTGCATTTTTCTTGAGTATTGTGCAGTCCTACCAATAAGTCACTTTGACTGTAGACGTAAACCACTTTTACACAGCATGTTGTAACTTCTGTGTGAACCCAAACAGGAATCGCTTCCAGTGGCGGCCGGTGACTTCTTTTTTCGAGGGCGCTCGATGCGAAGTTTGTCACAACATGTATGTAGCCCATCATGTGTGTGGTTCTTAATTTCAAAATATGTGTTCAGTCAAGTGATCCTGTGTGCATCACGTGTCTTGTATAAGTGCCTTCTGCAGACTCGTCTAAAGGGTTTATGATAAAAGAGACGCTCGCGTTTGCCAGATACTCGATTAATCTCATGCGTAATCAGAGTTTAGTATCTTGCGTGTATTTTGTGAACGTGAGCGTCTCTTTTATCATAAAAGTGTGCAGCAGGCACTTATTTTGACAAACACGTGATGCACATGGTTCATATGACACAACAAACACATATTTTGAAAACACAAGCAACACACGACACTTCGAACACATATTTTGGATTTGCGCCCCTCGGATGAGCAGTCATGAGCCGCCACTGATCGCCCCTGTAATGGGGAACTAGTAACATTTTCGTAACATGTCCTGTTTAAACAAACAGCAGGAACAATGCCGTAAGGGGTGTGTCATAGTGAGGATTTGGGTACTTTGACATGGAAATATTTATAATTTAAAAAAATCTAAAAAATAAAAAGCTTCATTGCATGTTATATTATAAACATTTACAGTAAAGAAACATGTGGTATTTGGTGATCATTGGTAAATAGAGACAATAATAAGGAATATATGTGTCCAAGAAAAATGTTCTCATCCTCCGCAACAATTTTCAATCATTGTTGGAAGGGGCATAATTGACTGTGACACTCAAGATGGCTACCAGGTAAGCAGTTCTTATTTTTTCTCTCCAGATAAAAGTTAAAATTTTGTCATAGTACCTAGACAACTTTTTAGTTCTCATTAGCGAAACATGAGTTTGTAAATGCATATATTTAATGTAATATCATGTTGCGGTAATGATCATTTTTGAAAAATGTAAATAATTCTATAAAAAATATGTTTAAATCCTCTAAAAAATAATGGTTATTGTAAGTTCAGACCTTAAACTTATATGTGCACAAAAATTGGCTTCAATGGCTTTAAAAAAAAAATCTGATGCTGGACACCTTCTAAGTCTGGATTTCGTGAGAATCAGCCATATGTGTGGCAAGAGAAATAAGAAAATAACCAAACTTATCTGTTCCAAGTGCACAAATACAAATACATTACACATCACATCACGTTTCTTTACAGAATATGTGTGTGGACGCACGCACAAATTCCAGTGTGAATATACCAAATCGGACACTTTTACTGAAATCTGGGTGTAAAAAGACCTTGAATGACACCGATGGTAAACTCAGCAATGTCGGAGAGTTAAAAATGCTATGTCAACTAATTAATATCCATGATCCCAGCTGATTTACAAAGTGTTACCTCACCTTCTCCTAAAGTGTGAGACAACAGGAAGCAGACAAACATTGCATTGTCCTTTTCTTTCTAACGTACTGCTCTCGTGCACAACCACTCCCTCAAAGTGCGCACTATATTATCCTGGGACTTATTAGGTAGCTGTATCGTGCCAGTACTCATACCAAGATAACCCTTACCTGGTCTTATCGCTGGCTCACAAAAGCTTGGGATCAAACAGGGCTCCATGTAATCCATCTCTGTCAGGAGCATTACGGAAATTACCTGTCACAACCATCATGGTTGAGATTCTGTGATTAAACACAAACTTTGGAAATAAATGCCCAAGGGCAGCCGAACATCAGCAGGTCTCGGCAGAGTACGTTTCAATTGGGTCTCCCCCCATCCTCACTCATTAATTGCTCGATTCTACATGGAGGAATTACGACGACACAATGTTCCCTCTGAGTGAAGGGGGGGGGGGGAGTGTAAGAAGAGAGAATGTAGGAGATCATCACAGACTATTGCTTGTAGTCACAGAATGATCTTTCATTATCTTTAATTCAGATAGGCAGTGTTTTCTGTCATTCCACCAGGCTGGTGACAGAGTTGGAATTGGTGTTTCTAAAAGAGAGCCGAGAAGTTAAATGGATTTAAACCTTTGTTCGCCGCAGTCTTGTGTGTAGGCCGCAACTAATGGAAATGAGTCTCTGTGTCTGGCAAGATCAGATGTGCACATGGTGACCTGTAGCTTAACGGTGGATTGCTGTAATTCATGGTAAAGCTAATAGACATTGTATCGTCAAAAACTACCTGTATTTTCTCTTGCCTTAGTTCCGTAAAAGATGTTGAGAAATGGTTTCCAATACTCTTATCTCAATTGTGTATGCACACACCTGCATGCATTTACTTAAAAAGAGATTGAGTTTTTTTATGAGCGTGTTCATTAGAAGTATATTCAAACAAAAACTGGATTATGACACAACAGACTGTAAGGAATTTGAATGTAGTTTGCTGATAAATAGAATAATGGAAATTTTGTCATAATTTACTTACCTTTAAGTTGTTCCAAACCATAGACTGTAAAAAAAGATGGATGACGTGACATTGCTTCCTTCCATTGTAATGAATTAAAGAAAAAATGGAGCCAAAGTCGGGGCTGCGGTATCAAACTTCCGCCCAAATGCTCGCATGCACAATTCAACCCCGCCAATCATAACAACACGCCCCGTTTCTATAGCATCAAATTACTAGCTCAAAAGAAAATTATCACAAAAATGTACAATTGAACATATATCAGCGTGATAACAACTACCTTTACCTCCTAAGACCCAAGCTTTGGTTCGTCTTATTTTCAGATTTTTTCCCGCTATTTTGGGGTTAGGAAGAACCAATAAATATAATAACCAAATATTTTTCTTTAAACAAGAAGCAGTGTAATTGTTCACGTTTGTGTACAACAGTTACACAGAATTAAGTATTATGGTGCAAACAACAAAAAATGTGATATCCTCGTATGTGACACAACAGGGGTCTCATTTATAAAGCGTGCGTACGCACAAAATGGGGCTGGAAATGTGCATACAGCGTTTCACCGCAAAAGTTGTGATCTATAAAAAAAAATTAGTGGGAGAATGAGCTTGCAGGGTGGGATCTTAGGATGATTCATGTACGCACACTTGAATGTGATCTGTGATTTATAATGGGAACATTGCTTTGTTTAATAAGTCTTATTGACACATGCCATTTTTGGCTTTTGTGCATACGTAGACTTTAAGTAAGGGTCTTAGGAGGTTAAAGGACCAACACCGTCTTTCGAAAAGTCTATTTGTTTGCATGGAGAGGGCGGGGTTTATGAATTGTACTGCAGCCAGCCAACAGGGGGCGATCAAAGAGCCAGCGGGTTCACTTTTCAAGATGTATGAGGCACACCTGTTCCAAACCAATAAATTACAAAATGAAGATATTTTGTTAAAAACCAAAGAGATCTGGGGCACCATTCACTTATTCTTTTTCCTACTATGAAAGTCAGTGGTGCCCCAGATCTGCTTGGTTACAAACATTCTTTAAAATATCTTCCTTTGTATTCAGCAATGATAGAAGTTTGGAACAGCAACAGTTTTTTCGGTGAATTTTCCCTCTTAATGTTTACAAAGTGGGTTGTGAGTGCTTTGCGAAAAACAGGCTTTTCAGTCATTTTGAGCTACATCATTACAAAACCAAAGAAAAAATACGTAAACTCTTTAAACCCAAATATACAGCTTTTTTTTAGCACTTTGTGTGACTTTAATGGTTGTATAGTGCTTCTATCGGTCATCCTTTTTTACCTCTTAAAATGATAAAACACTAGTATTTATTGCTGACAAACATTCAACACTACAGTATGTGCCTTACATTTAAATTATATTTAGCAGAAGTTTTCTTTACAAGGTTAGCTTAAGGTTCACTCAATTTAGATGAAAGACCTTGCAAAATTGTAAAATAACCTTGTTTTCTTGAATTTTCAGTCAGCTACAGAACGGAAAGGAAATTCATGCAATATGCGTGGCAATGAAAATGATATAAGGTTAGACATCAGATATTGATATAATAACTTATTTAGTGTTATTCGTATAATGGACTCTATTATGTCAAATTTAACATTTCTTTAATAAATTATGAGACTGGTGGGAGTAAAAATGTCACATCATCTTTATGGATCAAAGTTATATTCCATGCCTATCAACTGTTCCCATAATTCTGATTAATACTCGCTGTCCATTTCTTAGAGAAAATGTATTCATAGTCACACAGTCTTTTTGGTGCATCTTTTTCTACATTGTGAACAAATTTGCTTCTGAAAAGACAGAGATCCCACCACATGTCACAGAATGAATTCCTTACTGCATGAAAAGGCACAATATGGCCTTGGTTTTGCTGTAAACTCTGAGTTCTGGTCTATTCCTGAACTCAAAGCGTGATCAAAGAGTACCAAACTGTCAAAATCCACCAGTCTGCTGTTGGCTCCAAAAGCGAAGGTGCAGCACAGTTGATATTTAAATCATCATTGGATACACAAACTGAGCACCGGAGAACAGAGAACTGTTTATTCTTCAAATCCCTTTAATGTTTAAGTCTTCGCTTAAGATATAAAGGTTCTGGGGTCAGAAAATAAGACTATTATTAAACATGGCTGTCAGCAAACCGAACAAACCGAAATGGTGGACAGCTTCCTACTAAATTATTTACAGCACAACATGCAGCATGTATTTGTTATTCTGGTTCTTTAGGTCGCACTATAACAATGCAGAAACAATGCTTATCTCTGCGCATGCCCCACCTACTCTTTTGCACTGCATGTTACATTCATACAAGCATGCCATTGCTTGCAGCGACCGGACAAAATAAACATCATTAAAGTAGCTTCAGACTGGCAGGACATGCTCAAGTGTACGCCAAACAATAGCATGGAAGGACAGTTTGCTCTGGATCCAAATTGTTGCTGAGTCAATCACTCTCAAACTCCTTTGCTAAAATGCACAAACCATTATGATGACCTTAAATCTAAGCCTGCACAAAATCTACACCAATACACCATTTTGCCACTCGAATGATTGCTATGTATTTTGGCACAGAAGGTGCTGAAAGTCAATGGCATTCTTTAAAAGCTCTTGGGAAAGAATTGTAAAATGTAGCACTCTTGTGCATTATATATATATATATATTTAATATTGCATGTAGCACAACTAATCCAATGGGCCTTAAAGGGATAGTTCACCCAAAAATGAAAACTCTGTCATAATTTGCAACTCTCATGTTGTTACAAACCTGTATAAATTTCTTTGTTCTGATGAACACAAAGTAAGAAAAAGAATACCATGGAAGTGAATGGGGTCCATGATCGGTTTGGTTACAAACATTTCTCAAAATATCTTACTTTGTGTTCATCAGAACAAAGAAATGTATACAGGTTTGTAACAACTTATGTTATGTGGTATGTATCCCTTTAAGCATTTCAGATTACAACAATTCAAAAATCTATATTTTTGTATAATGTCTGTATCTGTTAATTATATAATTTTTTTCCTGAAGTTATCCTTAAAGCACTGCTGTCCTGATTCATTAGATGTGTTCAAATTACAACATATCTGCCATTGTAAAGCTTAGCCTCGTAATTGCACCTTGGGCTATATTTTTACAATGCTTACTGATAAGAGTATTTTCAGCTCTATTTAACACATTTTACCACATTAAAATCAATTCCACAAAATTCTGCAGATTTCTTTTGCCCATATCTAGCACAAACGCAAGATGATGAAAATGCATGTATGCACGCTCCGTGTCCACTAAATGTTCGATTGAAGTTGCTGCAGTTAGGGGCTGTGAACTACTACTGTGGATGAATAAAGATTAGATGACATTATGGTGAAAATTCAGTCACACAAATCCATCAGGCGCAGTCATTTGAATAGTGTTTTGTTAAGATAAATGGATTGGTAATGTAACGGGCTCCTAGAAGAGAGTTGAGCTGAGATACAGTGCCATTCTCTGTTGTTCCCCAGCGCCATTCCTTTTCTCCGCACGTCTATAGACTGAGAGGTGGAGCAACAATCCCTGTGGGCATCGCCTTTTCCATTTGGACTATTTGACACAACACCCTTTCTCTTCGCCTATTCAATCTGTGCCGGGCTTTCTAGTGAGCTAATGATGTTCCCTATTGTTTCAAAGGTTTCCTAGCAAATGGCATGTGTGTATATCTGTGTGTTTGTGTGTGAGGCACTAAGCATGCGGGATACCGGGGGGAGAGAGAGAGATGACGCCCTCTGTGAGGAGAATATTTGCGTGCCACAGTCGGATTGTCTGGAAACTTTAAGCTTCCCTCACAGCTTGCTGCCTGTCAGCTGAATTTTGCTAATATTGAAGCAAATTTGCAGCAATGGAGCAGAGAAAAAGTCTAAGTGGCTGGGTTTGTAATGTTATAATAGTTTTTTGCTTACTGTCATTACCTTGTAAAAATAAATACATGGCGAATTTGTCTCCATACAAGTGATGTGAATCCCGCTCCGTGCCTGTGTATGATAATCTAATCAAAATGTCACGGGTTCTGATAAAATATATAGCTTGAATGTACTGTAAATTGCTTTGAATTAAAGCTTCTGCCAAATGCATAGCTGTAAGTATTAACCATATTTTGCTTTCCAAAGAATCACCATCTAAACTGCACAATTAACCTGCGAGTGCCGGTGTATTTCTTCGAATATTCATTAAGAATCCCGTTCATTAATTACCCCACGGCTCCAAGAGCTCCATATCCCTCCCTTCTCTAATTAATAACTGAACTAGCAATGATTTATTAATTGTGTATGATTAGTGTATCTGCAAAGGCTAATGTACCCTCACTACACTTTCAGGATTAGACGGTCCCTGAGACGCAAGCTCTCATCAATCAGAATCTATCAGCATGTCTTCATGGCTCAGGGATCATCATGAAACGCTCCATCACTATGAAACACAACACGACTGTGATCCATACTCTAATCCACGACATAGCTGCTTCATTACAATCTCAACTTAAACCTCCCGGCCATTATCCAGATTGACCACAAACTAAACTGTTCTCATGGGGAGATCAGGGGTTATCATAACTCGGATAAAATGGTGATAATCCAACTTAAAGCCGTGTGTGTATTCAACGTTTTTAAAGGATTACTATCAGCTTGAGTGCTAAACCAATAGTTGAGCTGAAATCTAAAAAAAATTCAATATTTAAGCACCCACATGTTGTTCAGTACCTAAAACAGTTTACTGTATGTTGACCATGTCAATCGGGCTTCAAAATGACACAAATAAGGTTTTGATCCAAAACACGATAAACGACATGTTTTAATTTTTTTTAAACGGTACTATTAATTCTTCAATTTATGCAAAATCCAATATCCGCCTTGTTATTCTGTCATCTTTTCTACTTTTTTCCAAACTGTGACAAACACCATTCTTCCTTCTCTGCAGAATGCAATAAATCCGCTTAACCAATCACAGTGCACCATTACATGCATTGTAAACAATAATGGCGGCGCTTTGAATACACACAGAATTCTAGTTTTTCTCATCTACTTTGTACTTCGTGATCACAAAATAGTAATTTAGATGGCATTGATAAACCTGAGGTGGTGTTCTGTGGCGGGGGAGAAACATAAGCCATCAAAATCGAATAATTTACTTAAAAGGCACTCGGGCGAAGTAAAATGCCAGCTGTTGCTTGTTCTCAAACGACAGCATAAAGCTTCTGTCATGCTAACACATTGACCCCAGGGGATCTTATGAAAAACTCTCCATTATTTTACTTGAAGCCAACGAAAATCGAGCAGGACCAAAACATTTTACAGCTGATTGCTGTCAAAAAAGTTCAGCGACGACGTCCCAAGGAAGACTGCAGCTATGACAGTGTTCTTAATATGACAAAGTAAGTGTTTTGATTAATGCCATTAATGTTTGTTTTTTTTAATCAGTGTATACCACTAGTCAACTAAATGAATATAACATGGCAAAGATGAATCCACATTTTCAGCACACAAGCTTAAAACAATATGAAATGTTAGTAAAGTATGAAAGAACTTTTGGGGTACTATCTCTTTAAATCGTATTGTTGTCTAAAAGCTCACCTGTAGCTGTTTATTCCTCGCAGGCAACTGATAGCTCATTTGAAACTACATCTCACCGGCACACCGCAGAGGGTCCACCAGTTGCACAAATGACTCGAGAAGACATTGTGACTTGCAAATTACGTCTGACTGATAGGGAGGGGTAGGGGGCAGCGAGAAACAGTGTCTCTTGAACCTCTACAAAAACACTAAGATGAGTCAATTCATATAATTAAGGCATCATTCACAGATATTGTGCTGTCAGATGGATTTGGCTCTCATTATAAAGCATTTGGATGTGATGTTTCTCTGACACACAATCGACTCACCTGACTCCCCCCAAACCCCTTCTGCTGTGCATAATGTCCAGCTCATTACGGGCCTGGAGACTGGTCAACTTCAGGAGAAAGAGATGCCTAATGAGGACCACAAGCCCCCCCTCTCCCTTCCCTGCCTACACCGGCTCCAATTTGGATCCACATGAAAGGAGAGGCAATCTGAGCCAACTAGAAACTTCTTTTCTTATCTCAGCTCTTTTAGGATATCCCTGGTTTCATGTTCTTCTGTTACAGCTGGACAAATTCTAGCTCTGCTGCGTGATGAGGTCTGAATTAGATAACAGAAATAATGAGGATAAATGGTAGAGTGGATTTACAAAGAGGTTTGGTGTTTGTGTCAAGTCTAAAGGAACATCTGGGTTATATTAGGGTATTCTTAAGCCTTGGTGGAGGTTGGACGAAACAAAATATATTGTAATTTGTGGTTTTACCTTTTTTAGGTTACTGTTTAAACACATGAATGCATAAGAGATCACAGTAACTGCCCTTTGGAATTGTTTGAGGAATAAATTCTGTTGAGTACCTATAGAGAAGTATTACATCTTTCATATATCTAAAGAGGTTTTAGTTTTATCAGATAAAAAACAGATCAGCTTTACTGATTCTTTCTGAATAAACCCGAGCTGCTGGAGGTGTACTGCGGGCGAGTTGAGTCACAAGCAAGCGACACACACAAAACATTATCCTATTGTCTCTGGATAACTTATAATTCACTACATGTTCATTTTGTTTACATTATTTGCACTTACGTGCTGATTGCCACCAAAACACAGACATCTGATGCAGTTTTACTTACCGCCTGTGACTCATGACCCAGTTAGCACCGCCTCTTTTCAAAGAAATCCAGCGTTAAACAAACTCCGCTGCTACACCGGATAGACAAACTATATTCATTGTTTCCATAATTCTGGGTTCATTGGGAAGCTGAACAAGCTTAAATTTGACCGACATGTCAAACAACCAATCACAGTTTGTTTCGTCTAGCGTCACGTTTCGGACTTCCCACAATATAACGTGCCGGCTGGCAACAAGCCAGTTATTGAAATAACCAGCCGCAACCGAATAGCTTCTAAATAAACAACATTACTCACCATAAAACAACGTTGTTCACTTCATCAACAGCCACACCAATGAGACACTCCCATTAAACATCTGTTTGAAGCATATCTCTTCACTTTTTGAACACCTACAAGCAATTCAGGAGAACTGAACTTTTTGACTCCACTAACTGCCTCAAGCAAAACTCTTGGACGTCTTTTAGAGATTGTATGCCGCGAACTTTGCATATTTTTGAGAATCTAATGTTTAGCTGATCATGATAACTGGTCATTATTATCCACGTGAACACAACTGATTCTCTTCCTCAATGGAACGTCAGAGATTTGTTTTCCATGGACCGAAACTAATCGTGACACTCGCGTCTCCTGGAAATCCGGTTTATTTCAACAAATCAAAAGACGACTTCGACATTCCCACAGGGTTTCCGGACAAGTGTACAATAAACATCAGACGTTTAGCCAACATTCTGTGAGCGTGGCATCTGAGGCTGACACTACGTGTCTACTAAACAACATTGTTGCCTGGGTTGTGTATGTGTGGGGCGGGTTTATCAAAAGAAGGTCCAGATTCTAATGAGGTACGGGAGTGTTTGTTTAGGTGAAATTTAAATATCAACATTGGCTTTCAGAGATCATGGACCCTGCCTTTAAGTATGAATCTTTCATGTTCGAAAAAACTGAACAAAACTTGTACAAACATTGGCAAAATGCCTTCGGCATAGAAACACTCTGTTATATGTCCAAGTGCTTTTTTGACACTTTGCCTTTGTTAAGCATGAAGAATCCAACTATTAAACAATGTTAATAAGTCAGAATGCATAAAATAGCTTTAGACCCCACCCTTTTAAAAATAAAGGTGCTAAATGATGCCACCAAAGAACCATTTGTGGCTATACGGTTTCATAAAGAACCATTAACAAGTAGAAAAAGGTTCTCAAGACTGCAACAAAGAAAAATAATAATAATACAGGGCTCAATATAAAGGACTGTCCGGTGGCCCGGGGCCAGCATGAGAGATGTTTGGGCCAGTAAACAATATTGTGACTTACCTGATCGGGCCAGTGCTTCACTCTCAGTCACTAAGGGGCTGTTTACACTTGGTTTTAAGATGTTTTTTCATCGATCGGATCACAAGTGGACGAGAGAGACACATTACGTTTACACCTGGTATTTAAATCCGTCTCTTTTGTCCACTTTCGACCGCATCTGTCCTGAATACTGTGAGGGGGTGCTCTGGGAGACGGTGGACGAGTCTCTCTGCTGTCATTCAAACGCGAGCGGGAGTAATTATGAGTTTATATGGACGCAAACTTATATTATGTCGGAGTCCGCTGCTTGTTTAGCAAGTATACATGCTGCACAGTGGTTTGTACGTTTATTTGTTGGAGCTTTCTCTGAATTTTCAGCGCAATTGATGAAATAGGATCGCGCAACTTTCACACTTTCAAAACGAAACTACGGAGAACACCTGCAGTAGTTTTATCAATGAAAGGCTAAAAATAGCGCTGTTCACCGTATGTTCACGCCAGAAGTCAAAAAAGGACGTAAAACTTGTGTTTAATACCTCAGATTAGATAAATGGGCAGAGAGAAGGTCGCGTGTGGCTGTTCGAACACATTCAACCACATTTGCGTTCCGCAACTCCAAAGCGATCCGATCGAAAGTGGTTTCGACTACCTCTGGATGTGGTTGAAAGTGGTCGAAAGTGGACGTGTTCAAAAAGTTTTGAACACCGTTTACACCTGGCATTAACTTCGTCCACTTGTGATCCGATCGACGAAAACGCATGTTAATGCCAAGTGTAAACAGCCTCTAAAATATATTTTCTGCATGTGGCCGTTTTTGTATGCATTCTTATATAATGTTACGATCGAGACACATTTTCAGCTTTGTAAACGTAAACTTCTCAGCAATGTCATGTGGTTTCTCCTACCTTATTGGTTGTGGACACTGTTTCATGTTACGTCAGCTGGTAGAGCAAAGAGACATTAAGACAGCGGCGCCATCTAATTATGAGGCCAAACGAAATCATCATTTTTTAATGCGAAAAAAGCCTCATGATGTCATCTTTAAAGACTTTATTGCCAATTGTCTTAACAAATAATTAATAAAATGTATATCTATACAATTATATTTGACTTTTGAATTATTATTTTAAGTATGTGACACTGAAATCTTTTTTTGGTACAGGGGCCACTGAAACCTGAAAAATATTTGCGTTGAGCCCTGTAATAACTCCTGGACAATAGGGTCCTCGCACTTTGGAGCTCGGCTCCTTAAGACACTGGCCCTCATTTATCATTCTTGCGTAGAAACGGGCGTATATGTTGGCGTAAGATTATGCTTACACTCCTCTCACCGCCTGATTTATGAAACTGTGCGTACCGTTGATATTCAGGTGTACGCAATATCTGTCCTTCATAAATGCCGCGGCCGAAAACGAGCGTCATTAGAATAACAAGCCCATATAAATTCAAGTCTCCGCCTCCCCCACGCCCTTATTTTACGCCATTGACACACGAAAGACGGCAAAGAAGAGAATCCGGGGAAGTGAAAAGAAACAAAATTGTTTTATTTGGCAGTTTAAAGAGTGGGATTAAAGACACATTAATAATTGGATGACAATTTGTAATATTCTTATTATTATTTTTATTATTATTGATATTTAGAAGAATAATTATTTATTATTATTATTATTATTTACTGTTGCCTACATCTAAATTCTATGTCTGCTTAATGGTTCAGTTAATTTTTTTTTATATAATATTTTAAAATGATGTAGTAACTTTTGTAGTGTGTTGTTCTGTATTTACATACAGTTGTTTGTTAGCTGTATCTTAGATCCAGTTTGATACGGAGCTCCGGATATAATTCAAATTAACAATTTGTTTCCACGACATCCACATGTTTTAGCTAAGCTAATTCATAATTTGAAGTAATAATAATTGTAATAGTAATTACGAAATATTATAATAATTAATTCCAAGGAACAAACTGTTGAATATTGGGAACAAATTCTACATTTATGGCCATACTTTAGACCAGGGGTCCCCAACCTTTTTTTCACCACGGACCGGTTTCAGCTTTAAAGAAATTTCGCGGACCGGGGGGTGAGATCGCTTAGTTGCTGTTCAAACTTGCTGAAAATCCTCCTTTTCGAAGTTTACGCTTTAAACGGAAGTAAAGATAACAACCATGCATTAGGAAAAATTAATAATTGCTTTATTTAGGCAATAGTACATTTTCTATAGACGTGTAAAACCATATTTTGGCGGATTGTTTTTTCTTTCATTGTTTTTTCTTTGCCAGCCCATTTAGTCTTAATAATTAATGGAACCTAAACGAACTTGGCTTGCTGTTCTCGAAGGCAGCTCGAATCTTGGTCGGGCTCGAGACCCAATTCCAAGTAACAGAAGAGAAGAAAAATGCAGTGAAGGAGGAGAGATGCCAGAAGAATTGCGGCTGGGCGCAGAATCACGGAGACTCACGTTTACCATGATTAATGATGATTGACAAGTTTAGGTTCCTTGCAAACCTACGTTAAAAGTGTAGCCGTTAAAATATTATTAGCCTAATAGTTTATTTTGATCATGGTGCTACGATCAATGGATAATTCTGAAGTTGTTTTAAAGAAGAATAAAATAATTACTTCTCAGTCATTTGCGCTGTCACACATTTGAACGTCTCCGCATATGTACATCATTGCGACGTACATTTGCAAATGATTCATAAAGTCATACCTCCGCAATTCTTTGATCGATTGTGTTTTAGAAGTACTGTATGCTCAAACTCTAATGACAGCAATGTGATCGCTGATGCACTGGTAGAGAGAGAGAGAGGCGGAGAAAAAGAGAGAGAGCGCGGCTCTGTTCAAAAGTGGAAATGATTGATGTTGAAGTTGGCTCTTACAGTACAAAATACCCGATTAAGCTATTAGGCTATTATACACATTTTTTCGGGACGTTCTTGCGACCCGGTGGCAACTTGTCCACGACCCAGTACTGGGTCGCGACCCGGTGGTTGGGGACCTCTGCTTTAGACTAAATAAGAAAAAGAAGTGTCCATAGCATAAAAAAATATTCGTGGCCATAATTTTGTCCGCATGTCATCATGATCGGATTTACGGCTCCATTCAACACAAGCATTTTACCTTACCTCATCTGTATTTATTTATCATCGAATAGTATGTAACTAGCTTACCTTTTGATGCATTACCATGTTTTCGTAGCACATCCTTGTGCTTTCTTGCAATGTGCCGCTTCAGATTCCAGGATGAATATTTGCTAACTCTTTACAGTCTCTCCGCAGTCCCTTTCAATTTTTTCTTCCCGCTCAATCTTAACTTTGATTTTTACTTTACATTTATGTATAAGGCTTGAATTCCATAACTTATTGCTAGACGTTTTTACAGATTATCGAACTAGCAAATTATCAAAGGGCGTTCTGGGTTCAACGAGCGGTGCTGCGGAATTTTCGGAAAGGCGCTTTGATGGTAATATTACCGCACCGCTCAACGCTCCGCTCCCACTAAGCTCTGTTCACATGCTCGCTCTGAAACATCAGGTAAAGCGCACAGGCTCTCAGCTGAAGGAATACATATGCATACAAAAAAAATGCTTTGGTAAAGTCTCACAAATTAAACATTGAACATTGTTGCATAAAAATAAACACTGAAGTTTATAATTACTATGTTTTTTTTTTTACATTGGATCATAATATATCATATATTTTAGTTTGTCAGTGCGTTTTGTGGTAAGGAAGTGTTTGCGCATTTCTGCACTAACTCAAAATGTGCGTACACCACCTCCTGAGCTGGCGTAGGATTTGAGCGTGCCGTACGCCAACGTCCATATTGATAAATCTCAAAGTCACCGTGGTTTTGGGTGTACGCAAGGTGTACGCTGGAAATTTGGTGTACGCACTTTTGATAAATGAGGGCCATTGTTTTTAGCAGCCTTTCCCCTTTGGGAATCAAAAATGATTCTTCTAACAGTTCCTCATCTCTGAATGTGTTGCACTCTCTTTATTTTTAAGAGTGTACAAATGTTTAAAGAGCCAAATCATTTACATTAAGAAATTAAAAGGTGATGTTTTAACGGCATTGGCAGCAATGTTATTTTGTCTTGACAAGAGCCACAATGAACTATAGCTGTATGCCAAGAGCTTCTTGACAGTTCTTTAAAAAAAAATCAGTTTTTTCTGTTCCACAAAATAAATGAAACCAAATGGGTTTGGAATGACACAGGTAAATAACAGAATTTCCATTTTCCTTTTCATTATTCTTTCAATTCAATGTATTCTCCATAGTATACCCATAATGCATCAGTCTGTGCTGGCATGCAATGGCCCACTGACAGCGAGCCACAAATACAGTGTCAGCTTGAAAAAGCTGCATTTCTATTATCAAGTCGATGCGATAGTAAGCACCTTGAAGGAAACTGGTGAATCTGAGGCTGATATGTGGCTGCTCCGCTATCAGGCCAGATACTATGTGCAGGACACAGCAGAAATCTCAGAGTGTGAAATCAGTCACCTATCTCCAAAATACAAACTCTCCGTCTTATCCGGCCTCTTTATTCACAGGGGCCCTCAGTCAATGAAGCCCACAAAAGGTTCGGCTCAACGGCTCGCACGAGTCCATCTGCAGTATTTATTACCTCGACGCTCAAGGTATTTTTCTCTGCAGTGTATACCTTTGTGCTGCAACAGTCTGGTCTGATTAAATCAATATCTGTTTCTTCGCAGACATTAAAAACCAGACAGAGGGGAGGACTCTGCTGATCCTGTTTTGTCTTATCAACACAAACGCCCCTGAGAAAGAAAGGAGAAACCATCATTTTTACAACGCTCGTCCGCTCACGGTAATGCACGCTCGGGTATCGTTTTTCTTCCTTATCCTCAAATTTGCAGATTCGTTCTCTGGCAAAAACGCAGGGATTCATGCCTCCTACATTATACGACGTGCAATAGGAAGGTAACTCGGAAATTGCACACCTCCTGGCCATCGTTGATGACAGAAAGCAGAGGATGCATTTACATGGGCATGTCAGATCTGAAATGTTCGATTTGAAATGCCCTCTTCACCTTTGAAGATGCGGGCAGGCCGCTGAGCGTGCGCCACAATTACGTATTGCTAATTGAAAATCTTAATCTTGTCACATTCAGGGGCAGACAGGGTTAAATTGGTAAAACTGCAATTCACTTAAGGCCATATCTCTCGTCGAAATGAACTGGATGATTAATCCTTTATATTCTTCAGGGATTCAGGGAATATCTGCAATTAAATTAACGACTACAAAGTGTACCCTCCAAGACGGAAAAAATCATGAAAGACACACACTCGTTTTTCCAAGTTGTTGCCTTAATTATCTCTGTACTGCCCGCGTTGCACCCTGTCGTTGCAACTCAAACACATTTACATTTACGCTTTTGGCAGTCCACAGCCATTTGGAGTGCATTTAAGCTATACATTTAATCAGATGTGTTTCCATTTGCATCAAACCTATGACCTTGCTAACATAACGCTTGAGCAATGGGACATGAGACTAGGGATGTGCAGAACTAAATATTTTTAAAATTGACAAATCTGTGGGTTGCGTAAACAACTAATTAACCTTATGAAAGTAAGACTGGTATTTTGGATGTATTTTTGGGGGGCATTTAAATAAGTAGCATAGACGTGCATGTAGCAAATCTTATGCACCTGTAGAGGTTGTTTCATAAAATGAATTAATAAAAGGGAGCAAAAAAATCTAATCTTGGAAAAAGAAAATCTATTAGCAAAAATTGTTACACTTTATTTTGATAGTCTGAACATTCTTCTAAATATAAGTAACCTTGTATTTTGCAACTACATGTCAACTAACTCAATAGTGCATTAGTAGACCATTAGGTGTATAAGTAGGGCCGTTAGTCAAGGTTAAGTAAGAGGTTAGTAGAATAAGTAAAGAAATTACTTATACGCTCTAAAAAAAATGCTGGGTTATTTTCAACCCAGCTTTAGGTCAAAAAGAGACAAACCCAACCATTGGGATCAGTTAAAGGCAGAGTACACAATGTTTGAAAGCCAATGTTGATATTTGAAATCACCTAAACAAACACGCCCCTACCCCAATAGAATCTGGACCTTCTTTTGATAGACCCGCCCCACACATACGCAACCCAACAAGGATGTCAGTTAGTAGACAAGCCCCTTTCTGCTGATTGGCTACAAGTGTGTTTTGGTAGTCGGCCCGACTCCCTTTTCCAAAGCGTTTTTCAAACATTGTGCACTCTGCCTTTAACCCAGAAAGGGGTGGTTTCCCAGACAGGGATTAGCTTAAAGGAATAGTCTACTCATTTTCAATATTAAACTATGTTATTACCTTAACTAAGAAGAGTTGATACATCCCTCTATCATCTGTGTGCGTGCACGTAAGCGCTGGAGCGCGCTGCGACACTTCGATAGCATTTAGCTTAGCCCCATTCATTCAATGGTACCAATCAGAGATAAAGTTAGAAGTGACCAAACACATCAACGTTTTTCCTATTTAAGACGAGTAGTTATATCAGCAAGTTTGGTGGTACAAAATAAAACTTAGCGCTTTTCTAAGCGGATTTAAAAGAGGAACTATATTGTATGGCGCCTGAAAAATCCGCTCCCCTTCTCCCTCTCATAATGGGAGAGGGAGGGTGTTACTGCACCGAGTCGAAGTACTCCAAAAAGTGCTATTACGCCATAAAATATAGTTCCTCTTTTAAATCCTCTTTTTTTACTTTGTACCACCAAACTTGCTCGTATAACTACTCGTCTTAAATAGGAAAAACGTTGATGTGTTTGGTCACTTCTAACGTTATCTCTGATTGGTCCCATTAAATGAATGGGGCTAAGCTAAATGCTATCGAAGTGTCGCAGCGCGCTCCAGCGCTTACGTGCACGCACACATATGATAAAGGGATGTATCAACAATTGTTAGTTAAGGTAATAACATAGTTTAATATTGAAAATGAGTAGACTATTCCTTTAAGTCAGGACTAGGCCTTAGTTTAATTAGGAAATATAATTTTTTTAACAAACATTCCTTACTAAAAACATTACTTGTGTGCATTATGAGGGAAAACGAAGGGCACTAATGTATTTTAAGATATGTCAGTGCAAGTTGTTTTCAGTTTGGACAGCTTTTAAATTTATTTTAATCTAGGACTAGTCTAATCCCTGTCCCTGACCCAATATGTTTATATTTGACCCAAGAATGGGTTAAAACAACACAGCATACTGTAGGTTAAAGGAAAACACAGTTTTTCAATATTTTACTATGTTCTTACCTCAACTTAGACGACTACACTTACAGCGTGGCGTGAATGTGTTAGCATTTAGCCTAGCCCCATTCATTCCTTAGGATCCAAACAGGGATGAATTTATACGCCACCAAACACTTCCATGTTTTCCCTATTTAAAGACTGTCACATGAGTAGTTACATGAGTAAGTATGGTGGGACAAAACAAAACGTGGCGATTTTTAAGCAGATACAAAAATTAAAACTATATTAGTGTTTTCCTTTAAATCACAACCTAAAAGGTTGGGTTTGTCTCTTTTTGACCCAATTGTCAGTGAAATATCTGTTGAGGGATCATAACAATAAAGTGTATAAGTAGATACAGTATAAAGCAGACAGTCTATTCTAATACAGTAATGTCTGGTAGTTGACAAGAAGTTGCAAAGGTAGTAAATGTTATCAAAATTCACAATTAAAAATCAACACGTTGTCATGAAGTGTGTATAAATAGCACGCAGTGTGAAAAGTCAGGCAATATATATGCCAAATTCCAATTTTGCGTACATATGATACGCCAGTCATTTGCGTTCACCTAATACGGGGCATCTTTTCGACTTCTATTATGTATTCTTCATGGTTTCTCCATGTTTTTCTATTTTTAAACCATGGTCGCTTGGAGTTGGAGTTAAAATTGAGGTTTAAGTTAGGATGTCATTTTATGTAACAAAAGTTAGTTAGTTCTAACCTCAAACCGAAGCGACAATTGTATAAAAACTGAAAGAAAGAGAATCCAATACATAAAACGACAAAAAAAGATGAAAACGGAAGGGACTGGCATAGCAAATGCACGCAAAATTGGAATTTGGCGTAGAGTATGTATTGAATGACTTTTCACACTGCGTGCTATTTATACACAAATCATGAGAATGGGATTGGAAAAATCTAGATAGACTACTCAACCACACAAATTGATTCCTTTATAACAAATAATTTTTACCCACAAAAACACTAGGATTGAGAAAAATATATAAACTACTTGTTACATAATTCAATTACTTTAAAATACATGTTCATCAAAGGAAAATCTTTGAAAAGCATTGTGTCAAGCAAACGGCTCTGTTTGAGCAATACAATGTCCCCGTTTGTTCAAACGCATAACAAGATAAGCACAATCAGGTTTTCTTTCTTTCTGCCTGCATTTCCTTCTTTTTCCCCTTCTAGTGAGAAGGAAACATTCAATAGCAACTAGGTCAACTAAACTAGTGCGGGCACCAGAGGCGAGAACACTGCAATTGGTTTGGCCAGAGCTGATATTTGTAGATAAATACCACATCCCCAGAGGTTCTCCTACAGTGAATTATTAGCAAAGCTTCATTGATCTCTCTCAAAATGGCAATAATCTCCAGTTTCATCCGGGCCTTTACTAGGGCTTCAAAGTGCATTAGGCTTCCTGGCTGCAATTGTTATCACAAAGGTGTTTTCCTGGCCTGACCATTTTATCCGAGAACGCGAAAAAGTGTAAGGCGCTAAAGTGATTTTCTTCCTCTCTGCGGTATGTGCTGCTGGTGGATTGTATTTTATAGCCCCCAATAAAAAACCTCCACCACTGCAAAGCTCTAGACCATATGTGTATAGGCTCAATGCTTTTATGGTGATGAATACACTTATGTAATAAAGGCTGTTTATGAAAGAGCTTGTTGTGCCTTTTTTGCTTTTTTCTGGTGGAAATTTCATTCGAAGGGTAATGATTTGAGTATTTCTATAACAAAACTGACAATCCCTCAAAATGTCATTCGCTAATCCAGACGATGTAGTCTTTAAATTTTGGCATCTTTTTTTCTTTGCATTTACAGTCCGGTGAGATTTTAGATATATATTGCATTTCGTAAATCAGATTAAACCTGTCATGCCCACATCACGAATGGGAGGAAAACATTGGCACGGAGGAATCTGATGAAAGGTTTCAATGACCGACAGGGAATTTTGGGTAGTGCATCCCAGCCCCGGTTTGATATCTGTCATATTTTGCTCAGTCATTACAACGATGCCACTTTGATATGTTGCCATCTGTAAAGAACAGCCACCTGTCTCCATCAATCATCATAACAGGCCGATGAACAGAGCCACAAACTGTCATTTCATGACAGCAGATAATGACCAACACAACTGTGCTTTCAATGGTCGTGAATAAACAGGTAATGACATGTCAGGTTATTTGAATCTGTCCTCATGTGACTGTAATCTTATACCAAACAATGGCTATTAAACCTCGGAGACAGGCAGCCATGAACGTTAAAAGCGCCATCTTTGAGCGAGGGACGAGTCTGGAATGAGATTGCCTCTTTGTGACCGTGTTCCTCTCCTGGTGCATGCTGGGATACTGGTAGTATTGCCATCTCACACGAATAGGGCCCAGTGAGTATTCTCATAATGAAATATAACACTGCTTCTTGTCACAGGTCACTAACCAAGCCTGCTCACATACTGGCATTCCAAATGCCAAAGCCATTTATTATGAAAATGCTATGCATTGATTTGTCATACATTGTAAAACTCTATCAAAAGGGCAATTTTTAAATCCACGCGGCAATGTCTGGACGGCCGTGGCATTAATGCTGTTCAATTGCTCTCTGTTTTCCTGAGCAAGTTGCCCAGGCCCTCTGAATCCAAAGTCACGTTAAGCACTTCAGCACGGTCAATGAAATAAAATAAGACAGGATTGAGTATATTAGATAAGAATTATGATATATACGCTGCGCTCTACTAGCAAGACAGCTAATTAAATAAGAACATATTTGATAGCAACTGACAGTGGAGCGTTTTCACCCAGGTCCCATCATTACTGTCAGAGAGAGAGAGGGAATTAGAAGGTGTATAAATACCATATGGTGCGCGCTGAATTGTCTTGCATTAATGTCAATTATATCCTCTGTGTATACATCAAATGTTCTTAATACCCCTTTTTTTCTGTTACCCAGCAACTTGGTGCAATTCATTCATCCATCACTGTATGTAAATTGATGTATATTGTAAACATTCCTTTAAATGGGCATCAGACGCAAAAAAATATGGGTGGGTTCTACTTAACTTTTTCCTCGCCATTGACGAGTTATCTCGTCAATTATTTGCATGAAAAAAAAATGTGTTCCTGATAAGTTTTTATGGTTATCTGTAATACCGCGATTGTTCACAAATTGCGCGATTGACGCAAATTTTTTTTTATTAATTTTACACTCTGTGTATGTTTTGATAATTATTCTGAATTTGATCTCTAACAAAATTTCTTCACAAAAATGCAATTATTTTAGCTTTTTGCTAAAAAAATTATTTTTGAAGAAAAATACCCATAGTTAGGAGTTTATAAGCAGAGAAACTAAACACCAATAGGATGAAACGTTTAAACACAAAGTGAAAACACAAAATTGAGTTTAATTTATATGGACTCTATGAGCTAAGTGGAATGGATTTGAGGAAGCAGCAGCGTGGAAGTTAAGGTTGTAGCTGAAATGCGGAACGGAGTTTAATTTATTAGGGCATTCCTCTAGTGAAATAGATTTTACTGACAGCTCTCTGACAATTGAACAGATATTATGTGAGTAGGTCCAAAATCATTGGTCTTAAAAAGCAGGTGGGTCTTGTCCCACCCACATACTGTATAATGGTTCCGATGCAACATGCTTTATACTACACTTGACATCATGAATGAAAGGATAGTAAAAATAAAACATAAAACATATTAAATGAATATAATTTTCTTCAACATGCAAATGTAAAGCTATAATAGAAATAAACTGATAATGAATTGATGTGATTCTTTAAACAAATGACTTCATATTAGTGGCCAATTAAAGATTTCAATTTAAAGTCCATATTTAAATAGAAAACATTCACAAGTAGGCCTACAAACTTATACACACATACACAAAACACAGGGGATAGGTATCAGTTAATCTAAATTTGTGAATTTAGTGACACAATAAACTAAAAAAGCATTTCAGGTATTGCACCTGATCAAATCAAATAAAAAAACATGACACACCTTGTCAAACAGACAGAACACTACAATGTGAAAAGTTCAAGCGCATCATTTTACTTACCAAATCAAAAAAGGGAACAGAGATATCAAAGTCTTTCATTTCAAATGATGAACTGAACTCTGGCTGGTGTCACAAAGTTAAGTCGCAAAACATCCCTTGTGCACAGCACGCAGCCCCATGGCTCTCCTATTGGTTATCATGGAGGGCAGCCTTTATCAATCAATTGAATAAACTGCTTTCATAGCATCTACTGAAAGACAACTCTGACAAGAGGCTAGAAGTGCCTACACATCAGTTTCTCCTGCGGCAGGATGGAGGAGAAAATAGTAAGAAAGGCAATAACATCAGCCTGGACAGCGGCACAGCCCTGACATGACTGTTTACTAGCCTTTTTCTCTGCTTCAGTGATTAAATCCTCATCTACGGACAATACCGCTGCTCTCCAATTAAAAGTGGAGCGGAAAAGTGGACTGCAATGTTTCTTTTGGTTTCTTCTGTAATGTTTTTTTTTTATTTGTTTGTTTGAAGACACTGTGGGAATGGGATCTATTTATATAAAAAAAGGTTTTATTGCCAGGTCTTTGGATGTGGCACAGTGCTCAAATGGTGCTAAGATGAAAACCCTGTGGCAGAAAAAGTTACACACACAATTAATTCCAGTTTACAGCCATAAGATCCATGACTAAAGTAATACTGAAAGGTTGGATATAGAGCCTGAATTGGGTTGTCATATGGCACAGGCGGTTTGGTCACCAGAGGCCTTTTAAAAGAAAAAAATTGCATCAACGCTCATAGCTTTACCCATAATGCACCGTGTTTGTTAACCATTTTGTTGCAATGCACATATAGTATGATACTTTTTGAAATTCTGTAATTTTAGAAAGCTAAACATTTCAGGAAAAAACAAAGCTTTATTCAGTAAAAATACGTTGTTTGTTATAAATTTAACTTATCTGCTCTGTTCAGATGAACCAATACGGAAGTGTATTTCATCTCACAAGACATCCTAAATGATCCAATTTAAATATTTAGCAAGAACTGTATACTTTCATGCCACACAGTAATTTCTCCACCTCCTGGGAAATTTTATCCTTGAATCTTTCCTACGAATCATATTCCTTCCAGGCCACCCATGTTCTAATTAAACATTCAATATTCATTTTCTTAATATAGAATATTTGAGTCTGCTGTAACCGCATGAGAAAATAACTAGAGATTGTCTTGTGTGTTTACTAAATCCTTTGATGCTCAGTTCTTCTGACGTCTCAGAGAGTTTAATAGCCTGTTTCCACTGTAAGCAAAAATCAACTATCAATAAGTAATAATAAACTAATATACCTGTCCTTAAATAAATAACAACATTCATACAACGGCTTGCAAAATACTACTCTTATCAAAAGATTAACTATAATTGCTAATACATTTTAGATTTATTTTTAGATATATTTATATTTAAATATATTTTTTTTTCACAAAAAACAGCAATAAATAATTACCATTAATAACAATATTATTTATCATTTATTAATATTATTGCTATTATTACTACTACTGCTACTACTACTACTATTATTATTATTATTATTATTATTATTCATTTATAGGCAACTAGCACAGCATAAAACCCAAAGAAAAAAGACTTTCAGCTGACACATATTATGTGAAGGATTAATGTCTATGTTCCCTTGAACTGCCCATCAGATTAAGATTTGTTAAAATGAGATTAATTTCCTGATAAACTCTCACAGTACAGAAGCCATCAGGGGGCTTTAAATGTATTCCATGGGCAATTAAGTGCAAGTGAATTTCTTCAGCTAAGACTGATTTTGAGTGATAATGACAGGTGAAGAGACAGATAATGAGCAGGCCAAGACACACACGCTTACAAAGCTCTTCAAAATGACTTCCCGCGCTTTAACCCTGCAGTTATGAATCACTGTGTCACGCGCTGTTTCTCTGACACACTACTCAAATGAGCAAAGCAATGCTATGAGAGAAGGAGGTAAAACTTTACAAGTATGATTACTAACCAACATACAGTACAAATACAACTCTACCTCTGTTTTAGTTCTAACAAGTGCTTGTAAATCCATGACGAAAGCCTGTTTTATATGCTGAGGATACATGTTTTGATGATGCACCACAGTTTTTAGTCATGGCCTAATGTAATATCTTGGGATATATCTTCTCCATATCCTAAAAAACACCTGCTAGAAGCAAAAGCGAGACAAGCTTAAACTATCAGACTCTGTTTTCATAAGTGGACAGTGAATGTTATGCAAAAAAAGACATAAATAAGACCAAAGTGTCTAATAATGTTTGTAAAAACATAGTTATATGTGACTAAAGTTTAAACCCTATATAATACACCATTTCAAACAGAAAACCAATAAATTATATAAGATACGTTATATAATATAATATTCGTTACTGTTCCTGTGAAAACCCAGCTTAATTTTTGTGATTTACTGCTTTATACATAAATCGTCCTATATTATGCAAAGACCATTCTGTTAAAATATAACTTGATATCTTTAATACTGACTAAGTAAGGCTATGTCAAGGATAGTGAAATTAATGCTTAAAATGTAACTACTCATTACCTCATAATTAGATTATGATCCTTTAGCCTGGATTTCACAGAGATGGTCACATAGGAATATATAATACACCTACCACTATTGCAAATTGAGTTTGCCAACCATTAATCCCTGCAGTATGCATATTTGTAATTTGGGTAGAAACAACTTTAACATTTGACTTTTGGGCAACAAGAGGGAGAAATTTCTCCTTTTTCTTTGACATGTAAATACTTAATTTCTACCACAGAGTAATAGACAAATATGTTTTTACCTAGTCTACAATAATCCACAATAATAAAATACAACTTAATTATTAAAGACACAAATGCTGCATTTCAAATCTGCTTCTCGGATATCTGAAGGGACACGTGCTCCCTCACTTTGAATGAGCATGACGCTTCTGCACGTCGATAATAACACATACACACACGCAATTACATCAGTTTTGTACAATACACACACACACACATACAGAAACCCCAACCATTACACCGCAACCGGCTTGTACGATTGTTACCTACCCACAAATACATCATCATTTTGAACGAGGAGTCAGGGGCTCTTCTGCAGCTAGAAAGCGCCTCCTTACTTAGCTTCTTTTATCTTCTCGAGCTCGTCTATGGAAACCCGTCTGGATCCTTGCTTAAACCTCGTCTCAGGCTCACAGTTCTTGTGTATAATTTATTATACCACTATAATAGAGCTTATTAAAACTGACACTTGGAGGTAAAAGAAGGTAGTTCACAAGGTTTGGAACGCTTCCAGTCTTGTTCTTGCTCTTCGCTCCTTTTTCCTTCTTTCTTTTCGTTCCTCACTTGGTCCTCCTCACACTTTCACTGACAAGCCCTGTATAGGCACCAATTCCTGACGTATCTATTTAATGAGAAGATCCGTGCACCAAGGAAGTCCAGTACAACTGTGCACTCAAAGTGCGGGAGAGAGAGAGAGGATGAGAGAGATAGAGAGAGAGAGAGAGAGAGAGAGAGATGATGTGTAGGTTTCTCTAGAACACATTCACAAGCTCCTCAAGAAATGTGCAACATTGACAGCTGATAGAATGATCCAAAGAAAATCATTCTCCAAAACAGGACTTTTCCTCTACAAAATGCTTCTCCAATCCTCAGATACTGTCATCCAGAAGATGATGCGCCGGGGTAGACATCAGCAAGAAATCAAAACACTTTTTCTGGCCGGAGGGAAGGTAGGAGGACGTGCATCTGACCATAAACCCAACTTTTGCAAAAAAAAAATACAGCAATGTTGGCGGTGTGAGATTCAGGTAAAAAAAAAAGTAGTAAAAGATGTGGAAAGAAACAGTTGAATACGGAAATCAAAAATGGCACAACAGGAAAAAAAGGAGGCAGAAAGTACCGACCTCTTCTAAATGTGGAGCTTGCACCTGACTTAACAGCATGGATGTTTTTCCCCTCGTCTCCTCCTCGTCCGTAGTGAATGTGTTGGAGATAAAAGCAATGTGTACCGGGGCCAAGGCCTTCCCGCTCGGGTTGTTCTGGCTCTGACGCACTGGCTGCCTTTTTACAGCACTTTTCTACAGCCATCTGCTGACTCTACCACGCTATTGCTACTGAGAGACCAAACACGCAGCCAGTCAGCACAGCCCGCCGCCTGCCGCAGCTAAATCACAGCTATAACTACCTAAATAAAGCACGGGCTAAAACTCATTACCGGTTTTCATTTGGGGGGGATGGGATTTTTTAATTAATCTCAGGTATCAGAAAGAACAAAAAAATTGGTATTTTAGAAAAAGAGGGGACGAAAAAGAAACCTGTGCAAGGTCAGTATTTTTGTTTTATGTGTGTGAGACACAAAGCAATGAGATATGCCAGTATATTTATGAGGGAAATTACATTTTCAAGGAAATTTAAATTATATATTCTCCTTGGATAGCAAGTTGACTCTCCTTTAAAAAAGAAAACATATATAAGAAAGTGAAACCGTCAAAGGAAACTGATGGAGTCAACAAAACACACAAAAACAAAGTAAATTACAGCAAATTGAATACACCTAAAACCACACACTGTCAAAAGTCACTGGGGCAGTTCCCTTTAAAAAAGGTCAAAATATGTACCATTTAGGTACAAATATTTATCTTTGAACCCAATATGTACCTTTCAAGTACTAGTATGCACTCTTTGGGTACAAAAGTGTACCTTTTTGAAAGGGTATATATTTAAATACACCATATTTACACCATATTTAAGCAATAAGCCACGACATCATGGATTACAGTGGTTTAACCAAAATACATGTACAGTAAGTGGTTCCTCTAATCACTTGAATAAACGAAGGTGGACTATGCATGATAAAAAATATATAATTCATACAAAATAATTCTCATTAATAACTTATAAACCACAAAGTGTGTGGTGCTGTTTACAAAAATACAATAATACAGTCCTCTGCCTCAATTATTTATATTTTGTGTTGTTTTGGAGTGCTCTGGGTGGCAACCTTTGGCCAGTGGATGTGTAGTGCCCAGCCAATAAACATGCACAGGTGAAGCAGTGACCACAAACAAAGAAGCTACGAACATGGATGATGAAACACACACACACACACACACACACACACACACACACACACACACACACACACACACACACACACACACACACACACACACACACACACACACACACACAAAATGTCAATTCTTGGTAAAAGCAAATTAATGTGCGGTTGGTTTTTACTTGTTGGTAATTTATTAATACTAACAATAATAAATGGTAAAAAATATGTTTGTTAATGGCCTACTATAAGTAATATAGTTCTTTACCTCACTGCAAAGTTTCTTAAACTGGGGCGTGCGATATGGTGTATAAATAAAGTTTTATGACATTATATAAAATACATTCATTTATTTATAATTCTGTATAATTAAACCTCAGAAAAATAAGGCTACTGATAAACAGCACTACATTATATTATTTTGGCCAATATGTTTCAAAAGAACATTACAGTATGGTGTGTATGTAGTGTAATAAAAAGTTTTTAAATGGTTATGGTTCTAAAAACAAATTATTTTCCACATACCATACATTATTGTTGCTCCTCTATGCCCCGCTTTTCTGAAACGCGTTGATTTGTACCAAGCTCATCGTTCTGAAAAGCGCTTTGTGCTCTGATTGGCCAGCTATCCGGTGTATTGTGATTGGCCAAATACCTCAAGCGAGTGGAAGATCATATTTAGAAGATCAGCTCCCAACTAGAGATGTTCCGATACCATTTTTCTCTTCCTGATCCCGATTCCGATACCTGGGCTCAGGGTATCGTCCGATACGGAGTACCCATCCGATGGGTGTGTATCTGTATATACAACTGTATGTACTACTAGCCCTTTATGAATGGAAATTATTATTTTATGGTGTGCTTTAGACTTATTCCTGTATAAAACATGAACTAATACAAATAGGGAACTAGAGGATTTTTATTATCTGAAAGACATTTGACAGTAATATTAATTTATCTTAAGTGAAAAAAATGCTAATCTAACACTGTAAAATGAAAGTATATTTTAGTTTTAGAATATAAGTGTATAAAAACAAATAAGGAATAAAAAATTATATATGAATAATATAACAAAATAATCCATTTAAAACTTAAAAGTCCAGAAACAATTTAGTTAAAGCTCACGTAACACAAGCTGTTTCTGCATTTCTGATATTAATCTGGAGTACCTATGGAGCAGTATGACATCCTTTATATCTCTGAAGAGTCTTTAGTTTAATCAGATTTATAAAAGAAAGATTAGCTTTACCGAATCTTTCCGATAACGTACGAAAAAATGAAGAAGGAGGAGTTATAACACGGGAGGAGCGAGTACGAGTCATGCAACACTATACAACACTGTTTTAACTTATGATTCACTACATGTTCGTGTCATTTATATAATATACACGCGCCTATTTCCAACATAAGACAGAAGTCTTACTTACCACGTGTAACTCGTCATGAAAATCCACGCATCAAACACACACGCAAAACTCCGCTGCTAATCCGGATAATAAACTATATCCATTGTTTCCATAAGGCTGGATGTCTTCTCCTTACATCCAAAAACACACTTCTTGTTGTGCCATTGTTGACTTTTGAAATTAAACAAAGCTGAGTGGCGTGATAAGCTGTTAGCAAGCTCTAGCGTCTCCCGCTGACTGACGGCTGGGCAGGGTTTTCCTGGGGAAGTTTTCCGGCGGAAGCCCATATAAAGAAGTGATACGTATCGAAAACCCCTGAAACGTCAGTTAGAACCGTAATCGAAAAAAATTAGCCGAAACTTGTACGAACCCTGGCGAAGTGCATTCGGCACAGAAATACTCTGAAACACGCCCAACTGCATTTTTGACACTTTGCCTACGTTTAGCATGAGGAAACAACTCTATAACTGTGTTAATAAGTCAGAATGCTTGAAATACCATTAAACCCCCCCTTTAAATAAAAGGCATTTCAGCGTTTAAATACAAAAGCATAAAAAAACTCCTTTAAAAATGGCACGTTGATGTTTATTAGTCTGAAATACGAACAGCGGACATACGGCTGCACGTTTTCATTTCTTCTTCGTCACTCTAAACCGTGTTTGCATGTAACAACTTCCTGGTGTTTGCGTTGAGAGCAGCGAAGAAGAGATGAGCTCCGATTTTCTGCGTTAGCATTAGCGTTAGCTATAGCGGGCATAAATAGGTTATTTAAGAAAATGGTTTCGGATCGGTACATTGGTACAAGAATGCGCCGATTCTGATGCCAGAATTTTTTGTGGTATCGGCCACATTTCCGATACTGGTATCGGAATCGGAACTACCCTACTCCCAACAGGAGATAATATCATTATTTACTACCTTATCAATACGAATTTAATCAAGAAAATGCAGCTGGCCAAGCTGATCGATCAACTTTGCGTAGAATGTAACAGATTGTTAAAGTAAGGATACTTAAACATAAAACCATGTCTGCATTTGTGATCGTAGAAACGACAAGCAACAAGCACTACTCTACACTGCTCAAACTTTGTGGTTGAATCATGGTTCGAATAGTCATTAGCAAATTCTTTAAATATGTAAACATTGGCTTCTTACAGGCTGTAAGTCAGAAGTGGGTGGAATTATAATAATGTGCATCGAGGCCACGTCAACTCGCTTATGAGGTAAACTGTTGTCTACAATCTTTGTCTTCATTGTAGTCCAAGAAAAGAGATTTACATTGGAGACGATAACTCATGTAGTCGTATACTTTGGGACTTGAAACTTTGCTACTAACACACATTTACACACCAAAGGAAATGTTAAATCATGAAATGGAAAACAGGAGCTCTTAAATATAAGATAAATGACATGTACACAATGATAAGCCCATAGTTTATGCACTCTAGCAAAATGAACATGAAGTTATTAAACATTTTACTTCATGACAAGAAAGGTCTAATAGTCAATCAAACTGAGTGCTGCTTACTGACATGTTCATTTACATACAGCCGTCCAATACTGCAGTTAAAAGCTTCAGTTATGATATTAAAACAGTAGCTATATTAGTCTAGTGCATCAGTAACTCTTTAGTTTGAACTTCAACTCTTCATTTTAAAAATATCTAATACACATTATTAAAAAAAAACATAGATCTTCTCACAGCAAAGGCTAATTGACAAAACCTAATGCTGAGTACACTGTTCACGTTCCTTCAAAAAACATCTTCTAAATGAGGGGGGCAAGAAGCCAAAAAGCACTTTGTAAACAACTGTCCCTAGACTGACGCGTGAGTCACTAACAGGATGAAATGAGAAGCGGTGCAAACAAGAAAAGCGCTTTTCATATTTCCAAAAGGCAAATCAGCATTGCCCTTTGCAAATAAAAAAAACTAGATTTGTATTTGTTTACTGCTCTAATTTCAATGGAATTCAAAAGAAACCCAGATCATTAAACAACAAATAAACAAGCAAATAGTTACCACAAAAAATTAGAGTGATGGGTGTGTATGAACAAGAAGGTCTGGACATTAATCATATCAGGCCTAGCAGACTTAAAACCCTTCAACACACCATGATAAATTACAGCACTGAGAGGGGACTGCAGCGCCGCGTGCTATACACATCCCTCCCATGATCCAACATGGCTGCATGTACACTACAGTATGTGGGCTGTATAGAGAGCTCAACGCAGAGCCGTCATGGTCATCGCTCCACACAGATATGCTGTGTTTGAAGAAGATGAAGATCTTTGGCATGGTCTTCATCAGGAATGAGCCTGACACCTTTGCTAGCCCGCCTTTCCAGCGCGGTGAGTTAGAAGGAGGGTTTGAGAGCCGCTATTAAAGTTTAATGAGAAGGCGAGGTACGCTTTGTTGTATTTTTAATATGGACACAGCAGAGTATGAAGGAATATGAAGGTTTTTGTATGGGAGTAAAACTGAAGGGGTTTCTTCGCCTATTGATTTAATGCCACCTCAGTCCGAGGCGCCGAAACGAACATGAAGGTACACAAAAATAAATTCGAAAATTCGCAGGAAACAAATGTATGCTTTACCGATTTAAATGGACTGATTAAATAAAAGTACACACAAAAACATGCACACAGACACGCAAAGAGGCATATTCAGGCTTACCCGTAGCTGGTCCGTATCACAACTCATTGGCTGTCCTGAAATCTGTCAACAGAGACATACAAATTAGACAAACACATTACATACCAAATGCAGCACCTCCCTACAGTAATTACAAGTCAATCATATAGAGATGCTGAGGGGCGGGAAAATGAGATCTGTCAAAATTGAGGTTTGCAACATGGAACCATGCAAAAGATGGCGAGAGGAGGGAATAAGACAGGCATCATTTCCATGCTAGAGATAGACATAACAAAATATTGTTTTTTTTTTTTTTTTTTTTTTGGACAAATAATGAGAATGGTGTTGAGCAGTGACTGGCTTTTCTTCTGGGGTTTATATTATGCTTCAGGTGGTAATTTTGATAATTTAATTCGCAGTACCGAAATTGTTTATCATGCAAAGGTACAATCAATCATGAAATCAAACATGGAAATGTATCAATATTACCATGCAAACATATCACCACAATATGCAAAATTATTATCATTACATGGGCAGAATGAGGAAATTCTCTTGAATTGTGCTGGTTATTATGAGCTCTGCAGCCAATAATTCACAGCACACAACACATTCTCGTCGACACTAACCGTGTTTATTCTCATTGCAATGTATTGAAACTAGTCTGGGTGCTATTTTCTTTTTTTTAATCGCATAGTTTTGTTTTATTGTTTTTGAGGATGCATTGTTGTTAAGGGATGTTTTAGCTTTACCATGCAAAGTACACCAAAATACACCCTAGACCGGATGCACGGACAGCAGCAAAAGATATGAGTTTCTACTTCTGGCCAAAGCGTGCACGATTAGACGGTTAGTTGTGCTATATTTGCATCAGAGCAGAGCTGTGACCCATTTTTCGAATCATGGGCAGTTGAGAAACGCTGGTGTAGATGTTAAATTGTATTAAGTAGACATTTTCTACATGCTTTGATGCATAGCGTTCCTTATATACACCAATCATTCATACTAAACCAACAAAAAAAACAAAAAAAGGTGGGGGAAAAAGACAATTTTATAATATTGTTAATGCTTGTTGAGTGTTTGAAAGAGAACTACCCAATTAAGAGATTAGGGTCTGGTTACGCTGAAAGGGTTCCTGGATGTACCACTAATCTTTCCTTCATGCTTGCAGTCGATACATCTGTAATGCACCGGCCTTGTGTTCATTTAAGAAACAGAATCTGTGTTACAAACGCTCTCTTCAAAAGTAATAACGTTAACAGTTCCACTTTCCTCCTAGCCTAAAACACTTAGCTGTTTTTGAAAGTGTACTCACTTCCCATTAGCCAGGCCACTGAGTGAAGCCGAATAAGATTTTCATCATTTAGTAACTGAACATGGCTGTGGAAGGACCCTAAAGAGGATTATGACCTGCAGATAGAGGGAATAACGGCCGGGGAAATTGCTTTGATTTGATATGATATGAGAAAAAAATGGATGCATTAACCTTGTCACCTCAAAACATCTCTGTATCAAATTAGTTTTAAGACTTCCACTAACGGTCATTCTCTGAGTTTCAGCCATCCGCTCGTGACCGTAACGTGTTTGGTCTTTAACGGGGAAGTTTTATTTCAAGTTTTCAATTAATCGTAAAAGAAAAGAGAGGAAGGATGCACCCGCAGTTACATTGCGCATTAAAAAGGCCATGAAAAGTTTTATGCAAATGAATGCTGTATGTCTCTTTCCAGTAAAGAAATCAGGGCACCATTGGGTCTTTTCACAGGGCGAAATTGTATTTTTTAGTGATGCTGACCTTAATGATGCTCGCTTGTTTTGGTAGCACTTTCCTTTCAGCCAACGGCCTCTAGCAGGTTGTTAAGAGAAGCTTCGCGATGGCTCTGGGGCACACAGCATGCTTCTGAATTCAGACCGCTGGCATACATTTTATATATAGTACTGTGCTAAAATCTGAATTTCAACCCATTTTTTCCTGTTTTGTTATTATTAACAAGGATTGACAAGACACTATTTATGCTGTCAATTACTAACTAAATTATTTAAATTATTTACATTATATTCTGATTAGATAAAGATAAATTATAACGACAAGTAAATTACAGAATAGGCAGTGGCGTGAGTAAGTTTTATTCTCACGGGACACTTTCTTGTGTTATGTTTTTACATCGTTTGTCTATATACAATTTTTTCAGTCTTTCATCATACAAATGTGTCTCTAGACCTCTTTATTGCATTTTGAGCATGCTAACATGTTCAGTGTGACCAACACAATCTCATAGCAATTTGAATGTATATTACAAGGGCAGAGCCAGCGCCAGACCATAACTAAAAGGGGGGCACTTGGCTTCCAACGGGGGGGCACGCAATAGCAACAATAACTTGCAAAAACAAGACATTAAAATAACAAATACAGTGCAAGCACACACTCATACAACTGGTACAGACTGTCAGCTCATTTCCCGTATAAAGTGCAAAAGACCACAAACTATGCGCAAAACTATTGAACTTCGACCGTGGCGTGAGCGCAAGCTGAGCTCCGCTGCGCTCGCGCTTTGCTCGACGCAAAAACAAACCGCCCTCATGCGGCACAAGCCGGTGAAATGAATGGGTTTCATAGCGCAGCGCACACCGCGTCCTAGCTTTAAAAAAGCCGCTTTACCATAATCACCTCGTAATGCTGTTAACGGTCTATAACCACACTTCACATTTAAGCTTACGTAATTTAAAACAACGCTAACTTACCTTTAAAATAGCTGAAGACGGCATGTACGAACATTAAACTTCCCGAACATTGAGACCCGGCAATACAACCAATCAGAGAAACTGGTCTATTTTAATTAAAGAAAACATATATCAACTACTTTTTCCTCATTTGATTACATTAAAAAGTCATGAAACATTCAATGTTTAATTTATTTTAATTATTCTTGATATATATTAAATTAATAAAAAACTTTTTAGGGGGGGGCACAACAACCTGTTTGGGAGGGGGGCACTGCCCGCAAATGCCCCCCCTTGACGCCGGCCCTGCAAGGGGGCTAATTCGTAAACCACATTCGCACATTTTTGAACAATTTGCTATCGCTCCTGTGAAAATGGGGTTAGGGGTGGAGTTTCTTTATTGTTTTTTTTATTTTGTGGTTTATTTTGTTTATTATTTTTTTTGTGGTATATTGTGCTGTGTTGCGTTTTTTTCCCCAACGTGACATTCTTTGCAAAAACCGTGGGAATTGCCGATGTTGATTCGCAGTAAAAAATTAAAAATTTCTTCATCCAGCTGTTGCTTAATTTGCACATGTGCTTTTCTAATGCCATTTTTAAAAGTGACGCTTGATTTAACTTCCCACGTCTACCTGCGCAGATATCAACAGCGCAACCGAGTAGTACTGTAAGTTGCCAGGTTGAGGTCAAAAATGGGTTCAAAATTGCATTATGTGTTTATTGCCACCCCTTTATCACGAAATTATGTATCTATAGTCACGTAAATTTCTGAGTCTTTTCCGTGACACTGACACGTATTTCCGCCTGTTTGCGTGAACATGTCACCCATTTCTGTTTATGAGTCACTGTCACGTATTTGTTACTCAACTGTTTTGTTTTATTTTCAAACCATTGACGCTTCGGTTTAGGGTTAGATTTGGCATTTGCATTAGGAAGTCACTTTAAGTATTGGTTTATACCTTTATCATGATTTATTTGATTTATAAACCATTGTCACCTGGCATTGGGGTTAGAGTTGGGTTTGGGTAAGGATGTCATTTTATGTAAATCTAACCCTAAACCGAAGCAACAATGGTAAGAAAATAGGACAAAACAGTTGAGTAACAAATATGTGACAGTGACACGTAAACAGAAATGCATGACATGTTCACGCAAAAATGCGGAAAAACATGTCAGTGTCACGGAAAAGACTCACAAATTTACATGACAATAGGTACGTAATTTTGTGATACTGGGTTGTTTATTGTGTGAGTAGGATGCGTTTCATTCAAGATCTGACAACTGGACAACCTTGGGATAATATATTGATGTGATTATCCATATATCGAGGTAGGACCGTTTAAATTACGGGACTTTTCCAGGAGAAATAAAAAACTTGAGGGGGGAGGGAGATTGGTGTGAAGTAGGCATGGGCCGGTTACTGGTTTCAAGGTATAACAAGGTTTTAAAGAAAACAGGTATGGTATCCTCATACTTGCACTGCCTACTGCGATAAATGTAGTTGTCGTGGCACATTTAGTCTAAAGCAGAAACTGAGCTTTAAGCTTGAATTGCCCCAATGGCAGGAAAATCAGGAAATTGCATCCAGGTCAGGGTCCGTAATTAAACGCGTTTGTTGTTTAACGTGTTATTTTTATAAATTAGCACATCAAAAATTGTCAGCCATAATCATTATCAGATAAGCTAAATTTTCTACGTTGAATGGAGCCTGACACACCGGCATGCAGGGTGTAAATTGTTTCCCTTTCAAAGGTTCTCCAGCACACACAATTACCACAAAAGCATCAGTGTAGAACGTGCAGACGGCTTCAAACAGCTCAGAAGAGGCTCTTGTTCGGTAATGATACTTTCCGGATGAAATCAAGGGGAAAACCAACAATAGCAGCACAAACAGCTCTCCTCTGTATAAAAGGACAAAGGACCCTCGAAGGGCTTGCTTATCCTTTACCACTAATGGTCTGCTTCCACCCTTTTCACTAGGAATATATTCGAGCTCTCTCTCTCTCACGCTGACTAACGTAAAGCACTTGAGTGACGGACAGAGATGGAGAGTAAAACTGAGCTGTTTTGGCAAAGCATTGCAACGGGGAAAAGATAAAGAAGCTAACTTTGTCCCTCCATGCGTACTATTGTTCTCATCCAAGCAGCGGTGAAAAAAAATGTCAATAAGTAGCACTCTGCTGACTACAAGCACCAGAACACGGCCGAGCTGAATGACTTTATTAAGCTGACACAGAAGACTGCGCTGAGCTGGACCGATGGGGAAGAAGAGGAAGAGAGAGAAACCCATAATACAAGAACATAAACTAAACAAAGTAATGTCTTTGCTGAGGTGCAATTGAAAATAATTTCCCTGATATATCGCTGGGAATTTGCCAGACCCTCAGAGATGAAATTAAAGCAAGGCTACTGTAGGCACAATATACATAATGTGTCACAAAGGCATTCTTAATGCTTTACAATACACACTGTAAACTGGGACCCTGCAATTTATGTATACGTGACATAAAAACATCTGTGCTAGTGTAATGCCTTCATATCGCTTCATGGTCCCGTAAAGCTCTTTTTTAGTGGATTTTGTATATATTTGGAAAGCAACCCTGTAATACGATTATATAAAGTTATGTCTTCATAACATAAAACGATTATTTTACTTTTAATCGGTGTAACTGAGGTTGCTATTATTTACAGTACAAGAATATACCTGATTATTACTGTATGATTTACTACAAAGCTTTAGGATTATCTATATAATGCATTATATATATACAGCTTTATATAAAGTGTTACTGAATCGACCTCCAGCTGTTGTAAGTAGAGTATCTTTCAAATGCAAGCATTAGTACTTGCTAACAGCATCATATGGAGGCAATAAAACATCCATAATAACATATAGAGATCTGCTGATGTCAAATTAAACCAAGACCAGAACAGACTCCTGTGGTTCGCTATATGAAAATGCAGCACTTAATTTCAATTAAAAGTATTGATGTTAGAATGCTAATAAAATGCTAAAGGCATCTGTATTAGAAAAGCCATTTCGGGCCCTCGAAGCATCGATGAATACATTTCTAAAATTGTAGGAGAGAGAGAGAGAGAGAGAGCTATGGATACTGTTAATTTATGCGTTCCTCTAAGGAATAATGAGAAAGGCGGGTGGGTGAAGGAAGGGAAAGCTGAGCCAGCAGAAATTCCCAATGCTGCAGTACTCTGACAGAATCCTACACTAAGCTTATCAGAGAGAGTGGAGGGGAAGAGGCGGCCAGATCTAAGCCTTTTAAGACTCTTCATCAATATTAGAATATCTGGTTTGGCAGGGCCATCGCACCTTGGCGTTCACTGCAGAAATGCACTTTTTTGGGACACTAGAGATGTGCTCACAACGATGAGGTGTCCTCAAGGCACTTCTATAGGTGTCCGCATTTCCTGTATAGTGGAGGAATGGGACCAAAGCAGAACTCTAGCGGAAACTTCTCCCTTATGCACTTTGAAAACAGGAGTGGCAATACAACTGCCTTGAATGTCTGTTCACCCAACACAGTCTCACGGCAAGTCGTGTTATAGTAACAAAAATTTTTGATTAATTTATTCGTGTTATTTCCGCTGTTTTTCGTGTCTCTGGAGATGAATGTCTTTTTCGTCCTTCCCAGCACGAATTTCTATCAATGCCTGTTCGTGTCTGTGACACGACTTTCTTAATCGTGTCATTTTATATTTTGTTTTCTCATCATTCTTTCCTATTTTTAAATCATTGTCGCTTGGGGTTAGGGTAAGATACGGGGTTTGCATTAGGATGTAATTTTTTGCATTGATATCTACATGTTTTTCGTCCGCTTTTAAAACTATTCTCGCCTGGAGTTGGGGTTAGAGTTGGGATTTGGGTTAGGAAGTCGCAAAAAGTGATTCTAACCCTAACCCCAAGCGACAATGGTCAAAAAATAGAAAAGAACGATGAGAAAACAAAATATAAAATGACACGATAAAGAAAGTCGTGTCACAGACACGAACAGCCATTGATAGAAATTCGTGCTGGGAAGGACGAAACATACATTCGTCTCCAGAGACACGAAAACAGCGGAAATTCGTGTCATCAAACATGAATAAATTAATCAAAATTTTCGTTACTATAACACGACTTGCCGTGAGACTGGGTTGGTTCACCAGACATTTTGGGAGACACACACACACCCACACCTATTTTAAAATCCTTCTTTTTTACATTATGGGGTGATTTCCCGGACAGGGCTTATCCTTGTCCCAGACTAAAATGCATGTTTGAGATGCCTTAATTTAAAAACACCTGACATATGTACTGACATATCCTCCTAACATACATCTGTGCCATTGTTTTGTCTCAAAACGCACACCCATACACTCTAAAAACAAACGGTGCTAAATAGCATCAAAAGTGGTTCACTGGCTTGTAATCATATAGGGGAACCATTTTAAGTGCTATACAGCACCTATGTAGTACCTGTGTAACACCTGTGTAGAACCATATTGTGCTATACAGAACCATTTCTGGTGCTTTAGTGGTGCTATATCATCCCCGAATGGTTCTTCAGCTTTATAGGTGCTATATAGCACTAAAAATGGTTCCCCTATGATTACGAGCTTAAAGTGCTATTTAGCACTAATTTTTTTAAAGTGTATTGTTTTTGTAAGGTTTGTTTGTAAACTACTTAAATGTACTAAAATAACCAAGGCCTAGACCTGGATTAATCTAAACCCTGTCCAGTAAACCCCCCAATGATTTGGTTTCATTAAGCATCAATTCATTTAAAGGGGACATTTCACAAGACTTTTAAAATAAATCTTTGGTGTCCCCAGAGTACGTATGTGAAGTTTTAGCTCAAAATACAATAAAGATAATTTATTATAACATGTTAAAATTGCCACTTTGTAGGTGTGAGAAAAAAATTGCCGTTTTGTGTCCTTAAAAATGCAAATGAGCTGATCTCTGCACTAAATGGCAGTGCAGTTGTTGGATAGTGCAGATTAAGGGACGGTAATATCCCCTTCTGACATCACAAAAGGAGCCAATATTTTCACATGCTTGCAGAAAATGGTTTACCAAAACTAAGTAACTGTGTTGTTCTTTTTCACATTTTCTAGGTTGATAGAAGCCCTGGGGACCCAATTTAAACACTTAAACATGAAACACTTCATGCAGTCATATCATCAGGTAAATTAAAAATGCAGAAACTATATACAAAAATAGCAACAAAACAAACCAAATATTGGCCATATAACACAAACAGCCTTATTTTCTTCATTATCAATTAGTTACAAATCATGCAATTGCCAAAGTAGTTTGGGCCTTAAAGGAATAATTCACCAAAATATATAAAAAACAATAATTTACTTACATATAAGCACTTTTTTGTATTATTCCCTCCCTATGACAAATCATTTGATTGTTTCCTAATCCTTGTACAGTAAGTCACTTTGGATAAAAGCTTCTGCTAAATGACTAAATGTAAATTTCTGTAGAAATGACAGTGTTACTGGCAGCTGGATGCCAGTAACTTACTGTGGATTTTACAATTATGCTATTTACTGGCAACAGTTTGTTCAAAGTTAAATGAACATGAACTATTTTAAGTTACTGGCATCCAGCTGCATAATTACAGCAATTTTTTTACAATGTAAATTTTACATTAAAATGTTAAAGTATCTTATACATGACCCCATCTGTTAAAACTCAGCTAAAATGTAAAAAAAAATCATGTAAAATAATGTAAAGAACATTCTGTGAAATGATATCCTTGATAACTTTAATATTTACTAAGTGTGGCCATGTCAAATATTGAAAATAAAGTTAAATAAATGAGTGGAATCAAACTTTGATGATCCTAATCTCATAATTACATAATGAGACTTGCCTGTATTTTACAGGGTTACATATGGGAGCCAGCAAGGCAAAGCACATGCAAAAAACACATCCATCCATCATTAAAGTAATCCAAATGACTCCAGTGGATATTGATTGTTAATTACTCTCACAAACTTATGGTTTTGCTTCAGAAGACATATTGTAACTCACTGAAGTCATTTGGATTATTTTAATGATGGATGGATGTGTATTCTGGATCTTTGCCATTTTGAGCCTCACATAAGATAACATGATAGCATTTAATATAAAATTGTTTGTGTTTATCTGAAGAAAGTCAGTCATACACTGTAAATTGGGGATGGTGTGCGGATGTGTAAATTATGAGACAATTTTCATGTTTTCTACACGATTCCTTTAAAAGCAAAATGATGCTGTCAATACAAAAAGCAGGGTGAAAAAAGAAAAGCCCTGCATTCAGTGCTCATTAAACCAAAGACCTTCATCAGCACGGGCCGTAGGTTCATGTGTCCCCTACTGACACGTCTGCAAGAGATCACACTCACCAAAAGATCCTGCTTTGTTCTTGCTGAACCACCACAATTACCCAACACTTCTTCTAGGCTATAGCTTGAACGAAATGGCAAAACAGACACCAATTTGCTCTTTGCTACCCACACACTAACACACACACACGCACACACACTTTCAGGTACCTGTGGGGCTTCAAATCATTCCCATCGCCAATTGAGCAACGTTCCTTATGTATACAGCTGTTAAACTGCAAAGCTTGTATATCAAGGCAAATACCAATCCAACAAATTGCATATTCGGTTGTCGAGGGAAAGCGTCACCATTAGTTTCTGAATGGCTTGAATATGTTATCTACATTCCTCTCACGCCTGCCGTTCTTTAAAGATAATATGGCAATAGGCCAATATTTGTATTATCTCCTTCTTTTGTTAGAACGGTTTTCTTATGAGAAAAGACCGGAAAATCCTGAAAGAGAAACACAGGCCCCGTCCCCGTCATTTCAGTCTCTACAGGGCCCAATATGCAAGGCAACAATTGTCTCCATTCTGGACATCTGGTTTTGCAGTCAGATTGAACCATACAATGTTGTTTAATTGAGGCTCTGATCCCCAAATACTTGAAGGGGGCTCGGAGATTAGAGACACCCCTCCACGAGCCTGTTCTCTTTTTTTTCTACGCGGCTCCAGATACTTTATTTTGACAAGCTGAGCGGACACATACCAGCACAGAATACATCAAGTTCTCAATTATTGGATTATCTCGATGTGATATCATTACCGCAGAACATTCTCTCCAATCATTGATTGCATTTTTCAATTTATTTCACGATTAATGCAAGTAGCCTGACTGAACAATTGTCTGATGAGTTTTGGTACCCCATCAATATATTCTCCTGGTCCACATGAGCAGATTGTGTGTTTTATAGCCCGGGCAAAACATTTCTTATCCCTCCTGTTTCGCGTCTCTCAATTATTCTAGAGCACTACCAATCTCATCTGGAAGGTAGATTGTGCATGTGAATGAGAATTACAATTTCAAATGCAAATACACTAAAGCGAATGCTATTTTATCGCATGTCAGGGGAAGCTGCTTGAGAGAATGCTAATTCGGTTTGTCTTTTGGCCAGACAAGTGCTGTTTTTTTAATCAAACAGTTTAATCAAACATCAGTTTTATGTGTATGGAGATTGCTCTTGTTACACAGTGTATTTTCTTTTTTAGTTTTTAATATTATACAGGAAAAAATATAACTTTTTTAAACATACACTCAAAAAAAAGCCTTTGTTATTTTCAACCCAATGCTAGGGTTGAAAAGGGACGAACCCAACCAGTGGAGTTGTAATTTATATGCAGAGATTTAAAAAAAAAATTATCACAAAATTATGCAAACATAGAGATGGATTTAAATGAGTGGTTAGAGTAGATGTCCCAATGTGCATCTTCTAAAATGAAAAAAATACAGTATTTTATTTGGAAATATACCAGGAGTTTCTTTATTCCTTTAAACAAAGCTAAATGTCTCGGGAACCTTGTTAAAATTTTTAATTAATTAAAAGGTTTATCTTATGTAGCAACCTAAACCAAACTCAAAGAGAGGACATAGTTTCTGGTGGGAAAACATTTGCACACTTATCAGCAATTGTTAGCTATGAATTGGACAAAACTGTCTTACATTCTCAGTTAAAGGGGACATTTCACAAGACTTTTTTAAGATGTAAAATAAATCTTTGGTGTCCCCAGAGTATGCATGTGAAGTTTAAGTTCAAAATAACATATAGATAATTAATCATAGCATGTTTAAAATGCAAATGAGCTGATATCTTCACTAAATGGCAGTGCTGTGCAGATTAAGGGGCAGTATTATCCCCGTCTAACATCACAAGGGGAGCCAAATTTCAATTACCTATTTTTTCACATGCTTGCAGAGAATGGTTTACCAAAACTAAGTTACTGGGTTGTTCTTTATCAAATTTTCTAGGTTGATAGAAGCACTGGTTACCCAATTATAGCACGTAAACATGGTAAAAGTCAGATTTTCATGATATGTCCCCTTTAAGAATGGTACAAAAGCTGTCACTGAGGCAAAATCTTTTCAAAAAGTACATATTTGTAACTAAAGAGTGTATTTTAGCACTTCAAGAGGCCCATATTGGTACAATACGTCACACACAGGTACATATTTGTATGTGTAAATGGTATCATAGGAGGCCCCGTGCGTTGAGTGTACTAAAATGAAAAATAGTAAAAAAATATTTTAAAAAATTGCATAAATAACCAACCATTTTGCATTAATTTGATAGACAGTGTAAGGGGAGGACAGGAAAGTACAGGGTGGAGAGAGGGGTACAGGTCGGGATCGGCAAAGGACCTCAAGTCGGGAATCAAACTCGGGTTGCCAAAAGTGTGTTTGCACTATATGTAGGGGCACTGCTCACTACACCATTAGCTTTATCAAAATTTTGCAAAAAATTATTTATTAAATAAAAATTGACTATAAAAAGAAGTAGACATAACTTGCGAATCTATTTTAAACAATGGCTAATTTAAATTTTCTCATCATTGAGAAAATAATAGTTAATAGAGTTCAAGTGCCTGAACTTGACCCAAACATACTTCGGAAAGCCTTTCATAGATACATTTCCATAAAAGCTTAATTACGGAGTTCAAGTGGTACTTCATAACATGAATGAACTATGCACACAAAGTGCATGTATTTATATATACATACAAAAGGTCTACATTTAAACCAGTCTCAAGCTACAGTAATGGCAAATCTCGATTGCAGTTTTCTTGTGTATAATTCTTGATTAGGATAGTTGTGCTGGCTCTGAATGGTATTATTAAGTACCATGGTTTCTTCATTGATAGCTACAGGTGTTAATTACAATGGTAAATCATTTATGCACAGGCAGATAAATGGATAGCAGGGCACAGAAGGGCTGGCGGAAAGGTCTCTGTTGCGAGACGATGCGAGATAAATCATCTGCTTGCCATTTTCACACACATCATGCAATTATGCGCTCAACACGTGAAATCTGGTTAATCTAGTTCATTTAGGTGAGACAACATCCACGATGACTGAATGAATGGGTCTGTGGCGTGGTCGGAGTTAACTCGGCTGCAGCGATCAATGTTTCTTAGCAACTCCGTATTGAAAGCAATGCCTATAAATGTAGTAAATAATTATTCTATACGGAGCGCTCCGAAACACGCCCCTTCCATAATTTAGATGAGAAGAGCTTTCACGAGGAAAGAGAAAGTGCTGTTGTGCCGCAGCTTGGAGACTTCAGGATTTATTTGCAGGTTCCTCAATCAATTATCCCATTTCTTTCGCCGTCAACTATACATAGATCGTGCCAAACTTTTAAAATGATTGGGAAGGCACAGCACTATCAAAGTCACTAAGAAACTATCCAGAATGCATTAAGTATCAGTGCCAGGACAAAGCAGTGAAAAAGACCCTGTCAGAGCATGTGACGTATCCACCACTTTAAACAAAACACTTCTCGATGGGTAATAAAGATTGCAAGTGTGACATATCATTTTTTTTCTCTTTCATTTTTGCTAACGTTGGTTGTCAGCAGTATTGCTTGGTTTAATTCTATACTTTCAACCTATCAACATCAAGAGATTAATTTTTTGAATTAATAAAAAAGTATTTGCTTGTAATGCTTTTTATTGAATCATGCAAAATACCTAATGTTGTTGATAAAGGTGTACAGTAGAAACACATTCCTCTTAATCCCTATTAGCTCTCATCTATAAATAAGCATGAGATCACTTTCAAAGATGATTTCTAATGGAGCTACTGTAGTAAACAAGCAATGGATGCAAGCACGCTATCTAAGAAGCCCTAAGCACTCTCTCGCTCGCCTTTCTTCGCCGTCTCCATCCATTTACATATACGAGACGAAGAGCGATGTTTCGCCTTGATTAAAAGAGGAAGCACAAATAATGATTAGTTGAGGTTTGGTCAAAGCCAAAAGATTTAGATGTTTACAGAGGTGTCCAAAGCATCCACATATGTGATCACTTACCAACATAGAAAGTAAGTGCTTTACCGGAAAGAGTAATTTCATAGCACTCATTTATTCATTATGTCCATAGGAACCTCTTAAGTGCATCCAAAGCTTTTTAGGCTGAGCAATGAATTGCACTGGCAGTCACATGGCATCAGCATCGTTCAGTAATTCTGCCGGGTTACTGTGAGCCACGGTCAAACATGAGAAAGACAGGCAGACTTCTAAGATTGGTGCCTCCATTTCACCCCCAGCCAATGAGCACAGGCCGTGACTTATGGAGCAATTTGCATGGCATTTGGAATGGATTGGAAGAAAAAGGCATTGACATTTTGTGATGCATTTCCTTGCCACAAATTCACCAGATTTTTTTTCGTGCCAGAGCGCATGCACACGCACACTCAGACGCAATGGTCCATTGTCAGTAAAGTGTTATCCTCATGCTCTCTAAAGAAGAGTTTAAAAATCACGCACTAGGGTCTACTGGCACACTCGAGGGGGAAAATCGCAAAAACATCTCGTTCTCCACCTTATCCTCTTTTCAGACCTGGAAATCCCACTTAAGAGAAACCAGCATAAAAGACTTAATTTACTCTTAAAGGTCAAATATCCAGTCACCACTGAGGAGGCTAATTAAGTCGCTTTCAAAACTCTAAGAGTCCATCTGAATAGATAAAAGAACTGATTTGGTACGGGAGCTCCTTTGCACAAAGAAAAGATTGCTACTAGTTTGCATGCTGCTGACATTAACCGTTCTCATTGGAAGGAATCTTATGTCAAGCAAACATAATTACACTGTCTGCCATCACAGTTAACAGATAGGCGTAGCAGAAAAAAGCTGTCTTATTTAAAAAGCACTGTTAGTTATTCAGCAACATGGAACCAAAACTGCTTATATATATATATATATATATATATAAATACATAAAACATATATAAAAAATAAAAATACTGAAGGCCCATGGATCAATTTCAGTCTGTAGAAGCATTGATCCACAACATAAATCTACCCTGCGCTGCAGGCTGGTTTCTCCACGCACTGTAAGCTAACTATACTCATGCTACTCATGCAAAAACTAAATGCAAGGTACTTTTGAAAAAAGCTAAATATGGAGGGTATATCAGATCAACTACATTATAAGATATATATGTTTATACTGTATAAAGGTATGTAAAATGCACCAGGCTTCTGTATACTGTAGGGAGTCTGTATGGAGTTAAGGTCAATAAATAAGCAGTCCGAATTTAATTAAATAAAGAAAAGAAGCAAGCATGTTTGATTATAGCCTGTATAGCTTAAAGGCGGGGTGTGTGATCTCTGAAAGCCAATGTTGACATTTGAAATCACCTTAACAAACACGCCCCTACCCAAATAGAATCTGGACCTTCTTTTGATAGACCCACCCCACACATATGCAACCCAGGCAACGATGTCGGTTAGTAGACACGCCCCTTACTGCTGATTGGCAACAAGTGTGTTTTGATACTCAGCCCGACTCCCTTTTCCAAAGTGTTTTTCAAAAATCCTGCACCCCGCCTTTAAGCAATACAATATTAGGCTACATACTATATTGTCACACTATACCACTCTATTTTAAAACATCTGAACCTTTGTCACAGCCCTTTAGTGAATAAAGTCTCCGCTTCCAGTTAGTTATTCCCCACCAACGCCGCCATTCACCTCAGTTTGTATCGCATCCCCGCATTTAACAGCACACCAGCGTTTGCCGCATCTGCAGATGAAACTAAAACTCTCAGTTAAGACATCCTCCTCCCTCCAGAGCAGTGCTTTCTCCACCTCTCACCACCGCACGCTGCTCTTTACTGTCCGAGTTGTTCACACTGCCATTTGGCCGACCGACCACAGCCGGTCTCCTGTGGGGCAATGCGGCTCTTCCCTGGGCCGTAGGGGCTCAATTAACAGCAGAACAATGGTCGCACTTCTGCCTCCCGCAGCAAAGCTGCCAGAGGAGGAATGTGGGCTCTTTAATCTCTCTACCCTGGGCAGGCATTTCAGCTGCCGTAGCCTCCAGGACCCACACACGCACCTCCACATACCACGCAGCGCGCGCTATTACACATTCAAATCCATGTGGGTTGAACTTAGGGAATTCTCGTACAACACGCCAGCTGTCTATGCAGAAACCGGAGGCATGCATCGCCTATTTAAAATTAGAGATGAGCATTGATTGCATTGATCGTGTTTTCGAAGCGGAAGGGATCAAGAGCTTGGCGTATGGTGTGCAGGGTAGTTTTGCAGGGTTTTTCGGTCATAAAATGTATGGCAAGAAACGATTATGCTTAATTACAGGGAAATCTGCTGATGAGGTGTATTTTTTTAAAGGTGGGTCACATTTAAGCATGCAGATGATGTCATCAAGAAATGGATGATGTGCAGTGGGCTGTAGTGGGTGTCAGATTTTTGGCTGGGTTTTTGCGAGCACTTTCTAAAAAGCAAGACATGCACAAAGATTGAATCTAGAAAAAATCTCTCTCCATGCCTGGCATTGTTATTAAAGTGCTGATATATATTTAATAGAGCGCTGAATCCTTCTCACAGCCTCAGGACTGGAGATGAGAAGTCGCAGGGGTCGCACTCACTCACATCAGCACTGATCTCGACACCTGCAGTTTACCTTGCAACGACAAGCTAGTGTGAGAGGTTAGCGGATCACAAAGTATGCTATGCTGTTTGTAGATGGATTTTATTTTAACCTAACCGCCTTATACCTCTCCTGTCTTGTACACCATGGGAAGGACCGGTTGTTGTTCGGCCATTCGTCGTCGCAGCCCTAACATTTACCAGCGTGCAATCGGCTATAAAGATCATGTCCATAAAAACCTGCCTCGCCACATCCATCCACATCATCGTAATGACAATTTCATCTCAACACCTTGCTTTCTTGAACGCTTCCCATCATAAAATCCGCGTTCGAGAACTCCTGAAGCGGCATAAAGCTAACATGATGACAGACCGTGTGTGCGAGCGACCCTAATTAAGAAACAGAAATTACCGCCCCATTCTTGCCTGTGCATGTCCAATAATACTGAACTTAATAAACCATAAAAATAGCTCGGTGTGTCGCCCCGATCCCAACCAATGTATGTCATCCCGCTTTTTATTTAAGAAGTCAATATAGCATTGTATGACAGAAGACATTTCTGACACAAATTATGTTCGCTGCAAGATGAGTCTCTCTTTTTCAATTCTTTATTGATTGTACCAGCTCATAAAATGAGAAGGGGAGGGGGCTGGTAGGAATTGGAAAAGGGTGAACTGCTGACTGGTACTATTTTCTTGGTCCGGATAATAAAAACGCTACTTCAGGACTTAGAAGGTTAAGTTCTAATGAGTATTTTGGATTGCGTGCGTCCGTTTAATGGCCTCATAAAGCGATGCTTTGCTTGGCTAATAGAGGCGAGCTCATGGGCTAAATTTCCCGCTTCTTTTTGTTAGGTGCTGCAAAAGTGCAGCATGTGGGGCGGATAAATAATTTGAAGGCCTGGACTGTGTCAATCAGAAAACTCATTTGCCCGGGTGGACGATGCATTTCGGGCAGTATTACGGCGTTAATGACAATCAGTTGGGGACGTTTCGCCGGGTTCAAAGAAGTTCGTGTGTGCAAAAAAAGATAATGGTTAGTTCCGGATTATAATGGTCAAACGCATTATGACAAGAGGGCGACAAGATGACTTAGATGACAAAGTAAAAGTTGTTTTTAGAGGAAACAAATGAGGAAGCAGGAGGAGCTCATTAGCAGAAATAATGCACCTGTTCTTATTCTTGCATCTGCTATACGGTTTGTCAGTTGGTTTCAGAGTGAGCGCAGTGGGCCGGACAGGTCTATAAGTGTATGAAGGATATGCAGAAACTGCAGGGAGGCTGATACATCATTAAAGTTTAAATCAGGAGTTTGTGACATGCAATCAGTCTCCCCCCACCTCCATCTGCCACAACCTCGCAATTAACCTGTCAAAATATTTAACGCCAGATATGACGTGAGGAACCGGCTGTATTGTGACGTCCTTGCAGAATGTACAGCTTCAGCTGCAAGGATTTCTCTATATACAGTAGTTTTCTAGTTTATGTGACCAGTGTTCGAATTATGTCAAAGCTTATGGGGGGTCCCCTAGCTAAGCCCCACCCCCTGGCCAAGCCCCACCCCTTATCATAGGGTCGCTGTGATTTCACAAAGTAAGATGTGATCGTCCTTGATCAGTAATCATCTGATCCTGGTTTTAATCAAAGAAACCCCAAATTACCCTTAACTCAAACTCTAAAACATTTTTTACCCCTCAAATTAGTGTGAAACACTGGCAAGGGCAGAAATTTTACACAGAATAGGGGTGAAATAGGATGGACCTCATTTTTAAATTACATAATTTTACTATACAGTATAGTAGTGGTTAAATGGATTACATTGCGTTTTTTGAGTCATAGATCGAATACTTTTCAGATCAGCAAAACTGCGGGTGGGAAAATAACATAAGAACAAATTAAGAAATTATAAGAATAAAAAATAGAAAAGAACAAAGTTACAAATAAAGTAAGATATATTTAGGTACATAAATAGAATCAAATGAATAATAACACTGTCTTCTTCATCGTATAATTAATCTGTTTTTAGATACAGAAGTGATTTTCCTTTGTTTTCTGTTGTTTAATTAATATAAATGACAGAAACACAAGCAGATATGAACTGCTACTTTCAGACCAACACAAACATCTGATTTCTTTCTGAACTGATTGCACTTACTTCAAAACATAACTGAATGTTTTTATGAGAATAGGTGCCAAGACTGTGGTATTTCCAAATAATTTTGTGTTTGCATGCTTTAGGAATCGCGCGTCTCCGTGCGTCCGCTTATGAGTGTTGCGTCCATTTAAGTATGTGTGCGCGACGCGTCCTTGTCTTTGCGCACATAAAACAGCCCACTTTAACATCTTCCGCTCAAATTGTTTAAAATCGCTTGCATGTTAACATTTGCAAGGTTTAAAAAAACACATGCAAAAGATACTTTCTATAAATATAGTTATTTATTTCTGAATGATGCGTATTTGAGCGATAAACAGGGCCAGACGAAATATGCAGACTTTTTTTGCTTTATCTCTGGAAATGTTTTGGAAAAATCTGCGGAATTCTGCAAAATGATTTTAAATGTTTTAAAAATTATATTAGACAATTTAAGCTATAAATATTACAAAATTGCATCTAAAATAATTACTTTTTAAAGGCTTAAAATGAAAATGAATACACCAAAGCAATGAGTCCTCTGAATTAAACCGGACCAACATGAAGCAGATAATGTGCTTGTCAAGATAGAATTATAGTTTGTATATAAAATGACATGTATTGTTTATTTTGTTATATATTATAGCAGCATAAAAAAGCTTGTATTAATACGTTCTCATTATGAATTAAGCACGTATGAAGATAATTTCATAATTTTTACAACGCAATGTAAACTTCATATTTAACATAACAAGAGAATTCATCTTGTAAACGGATTTGAAATGATGATGTGCTGCTGAGTGCCGACTGTCGCGTCACATAGATGACAATTACAAGTAAGATCTGCTTAACTTAGTGATAAGTTTTATTTCATCTGAAATATCAAATGGTTTGTGTACTCTATCATTAAAAACAATCACAGCAAACACAGGGTTTATGTACTTGTCAATGCCGCTCACAAACGCGCGTATGTGTGCTTGTCGTCAATAAGGGTTGGTCACAAACACGCTCAAGTGGAATTTATGTGCCCTGGTGTTAAGTATTAAAGAGACTATCATTTATTATCATTTAAGCGTGATTTCTTCTGCTTCCCCAATAAAATATTTTGTGTGACTGGGTGGACCAGCCGTCAGACTGAGAGGATAGATTTGCCACTGTTTGTCTGTCAATTCCTCCAGAAAACAGCATGAGGCGCACTTGCGAGTTTATTTATTTCAGACAGAAGTCATTTGAATTAGTTTATTGCGAAATTGGGACAAATAAAGACAGTTTCGCTTTGTGACACGCAACATGAGAATTTTAAATTCATGTAGTATTTTAATTTTAATAAAAACCAGGGGACCCCCCTAATTTATATTTTTGTGCTTTATGGGGGGTCCCTTAAGGCTTATAGGAGGTCCGGGACCCCCCCAGACCCCCTTCAATTCGAACACTGTATGTGACTCATCAACACTTAGCAGAATAAATTTGGAGAGCCCATAGCAGATGCATTGAGGGCATTGCGTCTTGATCAACCAGGATTACGTAATGGTGGAGGGAAAAAGACCCTTCACTTTCATTTGCCTGGAGGAATAGACACAGAGATCAGTAAATCAATAGGTCCGGATGACGTTAATGAAAATAAAAACCAAAACTAGCTTTTCCGATATGCAGTTGAGAAATTGCACTAATAAAATACCAGCCCTGCCTTACACAAACAAACAAGTGAGATGTATGAGATGTGTTTCAATTATCTGCAAGATGCATTTTAAAATCAATTGAATATTTATGATGATGATTTTTAAAGCGGATTTGCACTTCCTGGAGGGAATTCCAGCACTTAGCTGCAAGGCAGCAAAAACTGTGCTGAAGTTATAGGTACGTTTATGCTATAGGCTTTGGTTCTGAAATGAATAAATTAAATGAATTACCTGCTTGCAGTGAAATCTATCAAGTCTTGTATAAAAATCAATACCAGCCATTTATGCAAATGTTTGAATATATTTAGGGTAGACGGTATCAATCACAATTCAGTATAAACATTTTACAATTTTATTTAATTTCAGTTTCTTTCTAGACTTTAGATTTATATTAACTTTAAACCTAGAAATGCCAAATTAAACCTTATCAAAAACTAATATGAATAAAAATATAAAGCTCAATGTTTCACTACAATATGCAGTTTTCGAATAATAAAATGCAGAAATGTTATACTAAAATTAAGTTTAAAAAAAGTGTTATTTGGGTTTTTCTGGTTACTATGGGAGTGGATGGTGACTGCATTAAAATTAACCCAAAGGTGTTAAATCAGTACCCTTGATCTGTGTCATATATTTAAAGGCCGGGTGCATGATCTCTGAAAGCCAATGTTGACGTTTGAAATCACCTAAACAAATACCCCCTACCCCAATAGAATCTAGACCTTCTTTTGATAGACCCGCCCCATACATACACAACCCAGGCAAAGATGTCGGTTAGTAGACATGCAACTTACTGCTGATTGGCTACAAGTGTGATTCGGTAGTCGGCCCGACTCACTTTTCCAAAGTGTTTTTTTTTTTAAATCACGCAACCCCCCTTTTAGGGTACTAAAGGGTTTGGTGATAAACAAACTAAAATATTATCCATTGCTTTATGAATGAATTGACCTGTGCCTCTCTTTCAGGTACAGTCTTTGTCGAAATTATTGTTTAGACATTTACTTTAAAATAATTGTTTTAACAACTGAATTAAAAGCGACATCCACAAAAAAGTACATGTTTTCAGGACACTTACAATATATAAAAAATTGAAGTAGAGTTATTTATTTAAAGCTTGGGTCCTTTTGAAGCTTGAAGGGTTCTGGTTACTATGGGAGAGGACGCGCCGAGGCGGTCACACCTTTAAAGAAATCGGCTTTATTAAAAATCGGAGATGGGTCTCAAAGAACAAAAAAGACATTGGGGGATGAAACGATATGAGGGAGAGTAAATAATCATAAAGTTTTCGTTTTTGCATAAACTTTCCCATCTAAGGGGCGGTTCACATCTAGCATCTTTTGGGCAAATACGTTATTTGAATGTAGCCGTGGGGCAAGCGTGCTCAAATAGAAAAAGCACATGTGGTGCGATGCGTTTCTAGGCGAGGTGGCGCCTCAGCCAATTGAAGATACTTCAACTTTTCAGAATGTGCGTTGAAAGCGCATTGTAAAGAATGCAGGGAAGCGGGCTTTAGATGCGAAATTTCAGAATGCTTGAAAAGTATCAATAACGTGCTGCCTTTAAGGCAAGTGCTAAAAATATTCATTTCAAACAATTACTTATATAACATGTTTACAAAAAAGCACTGTATGAAAAGCCGACCACATTAATCAATGAGAGTAAAGGACCATTCACGCTACGGACGATAAAAATAACTGCTGTATAAAAATATTAACCATATTATCGTCCACACCAACGCATGATAATGAGTACGTTGTTAATTCTTAGCTTGCACACTGCAATGTTACAGTCACAAAGATATATGTAGACCTGCTGTCACTTTACATATAGCAATGAAACAGAAGGAGAACAGAAGAGGTTGGGTTCATGAAATTCTTCAAAGATAAGAAAAGTTGGAAGAAGCTGTAACTCTGTTGAGGAATCTGTCATCTATTAAAGATTAATTTAAGTCAGTATCATTTCCTGGACATTGTGAAAGGGGACATAAGCAAGAACCAAATAACATTCAGTAATCTGACCAGCACCAGAGACCATAAAGCAATAGGTTTAAATAAAGCTGATTATAACAATATCATTCCTCTGTATTTTTATCATTATAGTTGTGGTGTAAACGACATGATCTCACGAAAAGTTGTGTTATAGTCACAAAAAAAAATATATAAATTTAGTCGTGTCCATGGCACAAAATTCAGAATTTTTCGTGCCTTGAGCACAAATATTTTTTTCATGTCACCCTCACGAATTTCTATAAATAGTTTTCAGTGTCCGTGGCATGACTTTTTTTCTGTCATTTTATGTTTTGTTTTCTTTTTTTTTTGTCGAATGGGGTTGGGTTAGGATGTAATTTTTTATATTGGTTTCTTTATGTTTTTCTTCCAATTTTAAAACTATTCTCGCCTTGAGTTGGGGTTAGGTTTGGGGTTTGCATTAGAATGTCTAAAAATGCACTCGGTGCAAAAAAAAACTTTTTACAGTGTGTAACAGAAAGTGATTCTAACCCCAACGCCAAGCGAGCATGGTAAGAAAGTCATGTAACAAACATGAAAAACTATTTAAAGAAATTTGTGCGATTGACACAAAAAAACATCCGTGCTCAAGGCTGAATTTCGTGCCATGGACACAAAGAATTTAATCAAATTTTGCGTGACTATAACACGACTTTCCATGAGATCAGTCTGTTGGACTTTTCAAAAAGGGACAAACTCAACTGTTGGGTTAAACTCACTCAGAAAATATTTATATTAGACCTTTTTGAGCTAATGTTGGCTTCAAAATAACCAACATTTTTAAATTGTATTCTTTTAAATTTAGTACAGTTTTCTAACTTTATTTTAAACTTTGTACAATTTTAAAATGTATCTGCTATCATTATCGTTCATAGCGTGAATGCCCCTTCAGCGGACAACAGCAATAGCTGAATCATATGATTTACAGTCAGAACAGAACACACACTTCTGCACAAATTTATGCTTGTTCTAGCACCTTTCAACAGCCTATAGCGAAGTTCAACCCCTAGAAGCTCATGCCACTGAAATATGTCAATGCAGGTATGAAGAATTCAGGGAAAGATTTTTGAGAGGTGTCTGCAGAGATAGCACATTCTCTCAGAACACCAGCAGATAGAAGATCAATATACCCACACAACTTTCTTATGATTAATTTTTCATGACCAGAGGAACTTCTTCTTTATACAATGTAAATGGCTTTAATGTTAAATGCAAAGGGAATGAAGACCTTGATCACGCATCCCTTCCACTCACTGGTGACCAGCAAAGCTGACTGGTGACATCTCTTCCCTGTCCCTTTAGAGACCATCAAAAAGTGTTTTCCATAACCTTCAGCACCTCCCCACAGCTACCCGAAAGAAGCTCCTCTGTCTCCTATCACATCACGCGCTGATCCTATGCAAGGCTGCAGGTAATAGTGAGTTCGGTTGAAGTGGGTGCCGGTGAAAAATCTAAAAGAATAGAGAGATGGACCTTCTCCAAATCCGAATTTATTCTGTGGAGGCTGCCAGAAATCCAAAAGTTTCTATACAGCAGCGTTTCAGTTGAACTGTAGCACTAAAATTTCTGTGAATTAAATTATAGCCTAGGTTGTACATTTCTTTCCAATATTTCCATTTGACAAAAACTGAAGCAAATATAAATGTATTTAACTTTAAATTATTTATTTGTGAAATCTTTTTAAAGCTACACTGTGAAGTAAAATGAACTTAAAGGGATAGTTCACCCAAAAATGAAAAGTCTGTCATCATTTGACTCTCATGTTGTTACAAACCTATAAATTTCTTTGTTTGATGAACACAAAGGAAGATATTTTAAGGAATGTTTTTAACCAAATTGGATTGTATTTTTTCCTACTATGGAGGTCAATGGTGCCTCTAATTCCTCTAACATTCCTCATAATATCTTCCTTTGTTTTTATAAGATCAAAAAAAATATACAGGTTTTTAACAACATGACAGAATTTTCATTTTTAAGTGAACTAACCCTACAAGTATGGCAACGTTTTTACACATTTAACTTTACTATCAAATTTCCAAGGCTAAACATTATACCCTTGACCTAAACTGTGAAGTCAGAACAAGATTTGTGTATTGATATTTCTGTCAGGTTGACATAAAATAAATATGTACGAATCATGGTGTATAACAAAAGACTTGAGTATCACCATATATCTGTGCTTGTTCATCTGCTTTCTTGGGACAAGCAAAGATCCCAAAAGATATATTTCTTGTCAACAAAACTAACAGCTTCTGTAAGGTTGGCATTTAGGCATTATATAGTACCCAAAACGGTTGTTAAATGTGACCTATGGTGAGCCACCACTACTGGGGTGCACAAGCCAGAATGTATTGATTTTAAGTAAATTTGTTCTGTAAACGGCCACATGAGAATATTATAGCACTTACAGTACAAATACATACAAATAAAACAGATTATAGATTTTACAAGAAAATGAACTAATAAGGGTTCAGTTAAAAAGCACATTACATCTAGGAAATTTGCCAAACAATAGTGTTAAATTTCAGTTCTCAAGGCCAGATGACAGAAGAGTCTCTCATTGGCCTTGTCTTTGATCATGTTTATGACTTATATATTCATAAATATTTAGTTTTACATAATATACTGAACAATGTTTTAAATTATTCTGATTTAAATGTCACCGGAACAGCTATAAGAATGGGCTTTTTAATTGCTAAAAAACAAATAATTATTAATGCTTTGCAGCATACGCCTAATATATTATTTACAGAAAACATTACATACTTTTTTCAGACATATAAAAATATTTTTGGGGAAATGTTTGCAAAGTAACAGTTTAATCCATCAGCTGGGAAAACATTTCCTATTGTTGAAATATAACGGGCAACAGGTTTATGCCTACAGCTGTAACATTTATATTTAAACCAGTGACATGTTGTGGACATTCGAAAAACACATTGCAAGCATCAGCAATTTGAGAGTTGTGCAATGTTTGTGATTTCAACACAGTACTGAAATGACAGCTACTGTAAACTAATGTTTTTTTTTTTTCGAAAACAGTGGCATGGAAAAATTATCTAGACGTAAAAATACTTTTCAGATATTTTAATAAAGGTGCCAAAGTATGCATTGAAATAATGTGCTCTTTGATATTTACATAGAAGGTATGTAACTTTATTAAGTGCAAAAATTATCCAGAAACTATTTTTACCTTATTTGGAGGGTCATGCATAATAATGTTGAGCTCTGCTCTGATGGGCTCTGCTCAGCGGCTCATTCCAGTTGCTCACATTAGTAAACACGTTGGGGTGTACATCTCGACTGTTACATCACATTTGTTGGTATGTTGAGATTGGCCTGTTTTCCAACAGTCTTTTACATACACAAAGTTTACATTAAAAGGAGGAAACAAACATTACAGAACTCGTATTATTCATCTATGCCTAGGTAAATACAGTTTTTTATTCTACGGCACCTTTAACACCAGTTTGATTATTGTACTATTGTTTTTTTTAGATTTGAACAGTATATATCAAACAAAGCATTATTGTGAAATGTTACCTTTCATGGCAATATTCAGTTCACAAGCCACAACCCATCCTAACATTTACACCAAATTCCACCATTCATCACCCCCCATTACCCCTCGCAGGTGACTCACCAACCCGTTAGGTACCCGTTCACCCTAACGTTCGGGAAACATGATGTATCTGCTGTCTTCATTCAGTTAATGAAAAAGAGAGTCCTGCCCCATAGAATACATGCTGGTGGGCATAATTGGATTGCAACTCTCCTACAGTTTAGCTTTCCTGCTTAAAGCCCCGCTGCATGACAGAATACAGAATAAGTGTGCACTTTTACACTCTCTATTAGGTCGATTTATTTTGAGAGTTTTGTCTTATTGGAAAGAGGCAGTGGAAAGGATTCGGCCTGCGGAGGAGTCGTGCTACATACTGTCGGAAGGGCGGGCTACTCTACATCCCTGACAGAAAGTGTGTTAATTAATATAAACCTAAAAAAAGGAGGTGAGGGAAATAATCTAATGGGTTTCAGAGGGATATTATGTTTATTCTAAGCATGTAGGATGCAAAACCCCTGAGAGGTACAGGTATGCGTGGTTACAGAGACAGAGACAGATGGATCTCAAAGAAGTTCAAAATTAGAACGAGGCCAGAAAACGGAGGCCCACTGCACCTCCAACGCTCGGATTCAGGAAACTCCGCAGGAAAGGCCGCAAGCATGCGTACGTACCTCAACACATCTAAAGAACACGTGAGGGATTACTGCACAACACATCCTCGTGTTCTGCACATTCATCAATCCACACGGGGGAAAACTACCAAATGACAGACAAATATATTATGATGTCAAATATCAAAGATTCCGTGCATAATTTCATTGGAATTCTGCTTAAGTATGGGATGACTTATTATATCCCTAACTACATGATTTTTCAGCACATTATCCACAAGAGACAGGAACGTACAGTACTGTGCAAAAGTCTTAGGCCACCAGGCCACCATCAGATTTGCTGTTTTTGCAATACGTAGCACAATGACCATATATAATTATTTCTCAGTCTCTTAATCAGAATACAAGCAGAAAATACAAGATATTTGTACTCAGTTTTTAGAAAACAGAATAAAATATTAGCTGTATTGTCAAGTTTTTAGTGTGAGCTCCCCATATACTCGAGCAATAGCAGGGCTCTCTTAAACCTAAATGAAACAAAACCCTAATTACTAATTCTAATCAGAAATAAGAAAAATAAGAAATAAGAAAGAATGTCCATCACCCTTTCTAAATTAACCCACATGAAAAAAGACTGATACTGTATTATTTACTGTAAAATTCTTAGATACTAAAGATATACTATAGTAAGATTTAAAAACAGTATACAGAATGCTTTATAACCGTATAGTAATTATTTTGTATTAATATCCATGATATTTGTATTGATACATAGAGTACTGTAGTTCTGTTACACTAGTTGTTGCACTATAACAAAATTGTTTAATATGATGCACTTAATTTAAACTTCTGCACTTAAATATATACATTTTTTAGTTTTGTGTGTTTTAATTTCACTTGTCAAATTGCAGTGCTATAAAAAAAATTGACCAGTGGGGCCCATTTTCATGGTCTCGCCTAGGGCCCCATAACCCCAAGATACTGAATTTTGCTAAAATATTTTTTATTTTTTATTTTGTAAATGTACATTTTGTGTTTTCTTTTTGCATCTCCATAAAAAGAGTGAAACATAAATATGGATGGTCATTAAAGATTGCCAAAACAACAAAACTGATGTTAGTCCTAGGACTATTGCACAATACTGTATGTTTTTTAATATAAAAATATGGAGGAGAGCTCTGTTAATAATAAGGTGGGTCGCTGTTCGGTGCCATGAGCTTTTGTGCACAAAAATTGATGCGTGACAATCTAGAGGCGGTTAAAACAAAAACCTTACTTTGCTTCATCAACACAGGCATAAGGACAAAATTGCAGTTCCTTTAATGTCATAGCAAGAAACCAATTCACTGTGCAATAAACTATAATCGAATTACAGATTTCAATATCTGTCTCTAAACGATTAAAAACATGTAAAAGAAGATTAACTGCGTGAAATTGTGAAAATTAACATTCCAAGAAAGATGCAAATTCCATTTAAATCCATTTGGAAGCATCATTCATCATTTGTGAAACTCAGAAATATGTGCTTGGTGTGCAGTTCTTGCAACTGCAATCTGATTATGCCAAATAAATTCTGAAAACACAGAGGCAATATTAATCTCAAGGAACAATACCGTTTCAGATATTTCCTCTGCTAGTGGTATCATGCAGTATTAATGAGACTGTATATATAATCTCCACTGTATAACCTTGCACTATACAGAAATTACAAGAATAAATTTGTATAAGTAGAGTAACTTATTAAGAGAGCCATAATCTCTATGTTAGAGCTGCAATACTAAAGAAAAGTTAGAAGTCACAGTAAGCTTTAACTTTTAAAAGCATACCTCGGGAATGTCATTAGTATTTTAATGCTTGATTTTATAATTTTGTTATTGTTAATGAAGTTTTAGGAGAGATTCAAACTAGGGATGCTTAACGATTAATCGCGATTAATTGTTAGCAGAATAAAAGTTTTTGTTTACATCATATATGTGTGTGAACTGTGTATAATAACTTTGTATAAATAAATGTACACACATGCATGTATATGTTTTAGAAATGCTTACATGTGTATATACATTTATATATTTATGTATTATTTATATTATATATATATATATATAAATACTTAATATATACATATTTTTTTCTTAAAATTATACATGCATGTGTTCATATTTATATATATATACATATTTATTATACACAGTTTACACACATATGTGATGTAAACAAAAACTTTTATTCTGCTAACGATTAATCGCGATTAATTGTTTAGCATCCCTAATTCAAACTAAAGAGGAAGTATAGAGATCGATGTTAGATAAACATTCCCAGTTGCTAAAGACCTTAATATGTAATATTGATTGGTGAAACATTTATGCAGTTAAGGGTTAATACTAGAACTGTTATAAACTGCTGTCATCCAGTTGTTTACATCAAACATACATAAAATGTGACTGGGATCTATAGCATCAAATCACCAAAGTCAAAGTGTTACAGGATCAAATGCCCTCATCTGATATCCTCGGTATCAGGTGAACAACAGATCGAGTCCTGTTGATATGATGTATTACTTCCTGACCATACTGGCATGTATAATGTAAAAAGTTGAATCAACTTAAAATATTACTTCAATTCATAACAACAACAAAAAGTTTTATTAGCTTACATTTTTCAAATTTAGGCCAAATTTAGTCAAGTTTAAAAAACTATTTTGGTGTTACTAAATGAATACATTTTTTAAGTGGATCCGACTTTTCACAATGTATACAGCTATATGTATAATCTAAAAGAATTTCTGATCCACATAAATCTGGAAAAACAAATGTGTCTGTGTAGTCGGCTATGCATGTGGATTTATGTTTGATTTACACCCTGAATGAAATATTTACCATGTATAGGTTATACATATAATCAGATCCATTATTCTGCCCTAAATATAATAATATCATGCATTAACTGATATTTTATGTACTTTTTAATGAGGCTTGTCATACCATAATAGCTGTATTGGACTGGTGCATTCTACTGTTACTTTATGTGAAGGCATCTGGATGTACTTTAGGCTATAAGAGCAAAAGAGGGCAGTGCACTGCTGAAATTAATTCATAATAGATTACATCCACATAAAAAGTACAGAGAAAAAGAAACTGTAAAACCTGTTTTCTTTCAACCCCTTTTGACTTTTTTTTGCTCTTCCGTTCCATCATCATCTTCCTCTACATTAGCGCTTTCTGTAGCATTTTAATGGCTGTGTTATTTCAAAAACTCTACCTATAAAAGGAAACATACAGTAATTAGACTCGAATTTCTAATTAGCTTGCCCTTCTTAGAATTGGATTCGCCTGCCTCTCCGCACCCATTACGATGCATAAGCTGAAAAATGGCATCTGAATTTAGGAGGCAACGTCAGCATGTTGCATTTCATTGAGACAGAGAAGCAATTCGTGAACTTCGTCTTTTGTTCTCCGACAGGTTTACTGGCAGATCTTTGACACACTTAATCCTATCAAGAGATGGGCACATTGGGAATTGAGTCTGTTTTATTTGTAAGGTAAAGTATCTCCACCCCTTTAAGAGCTTGAGTCGGATCATCATGGGGCCTTCAGGCTGTCATAGTCAGAAGCTGCATCCTTATTCCCGCCAAGTAAATAAATAAATAAATATTTCATGATCCATCTTGGTCAGGATCAAGGTAATCTCATATCTTTCTTTTTCTCCCTGGATGTAAGCTACTGTAAGAGAACAATGGGAAATCAAAGGACATTGAAGTTGATTCACCTTGTCTTTCAAAGAATGGAGAACTAAGTCTACATTTGTTTTCCTTGTTTAACATTTATACTTGTTGTACTTAAGTTTAAAAGACCTTAGAAAGTCTTTAAAACTCCATTAAAAATAGCTTAAAAGAAAGTTTTTCTTGTATTGACATTTTCTATTGAAAAGAAAGTTTATAGGGCTCATTTTCTTTCTTAATTAGCATAATTAACTTATTTTGACTGGACAAATTATGTGTGGTTCAAGATGAGTCATTAATATTTTTGACAAAAAAAAACAATGTTTAATTGCACAGACTCAACTTTTCAGCCTAACAACCCTCACATGGACTGTCCATCATCTAAGCGCTAATGCAACACTGCTGATTTCATAAAGTTAACAATAATCTTTGCAACCATTTAATAAACTGATAAATGAAAGCAAAGTGTAATAAACTGATAAATATAATGTGGGACAGTATGAAGTGACTGCATGAATTTAAACAGGGGTCTGAAGCTAATTTATCATTCTGACTTATTAACACTGTTTAAGAGTTGGATTCCTCCTGCTAAACACAATCAAAGTGCCAAAAAAAGCAGTTGGAGGTATGACAGAGTATTTCTGTGCCAAATGCACTTCGTACAAGTTTCGGAAAGTTTTTCGAACATGAAAGATTCATTCGTAACAATCTTGCATTATTTATTTTATGGGTAATTTCAGTGTAGGAAGTACAGTGGAAGTCCTTATATGGGCACCTTAACCGGAATAGTGCAGGCACCCACCAACCAAGAGCTGATAAGAAATCATCGTCACCAAAGAAGTGTGTTGTTGTTTGTGAGGTAAATTTAAGCTTGTTCAGTTTCCCAAAGAACCCAGCATTATGGGAACAGTGGATATAGTTTTTTTATCTGGGTTTGTAGCAGAGTTGTGCGTGTGTGTTTCTTTAACGCTGGATTTTGTTGAAATGGGGCGGTCCCAACTGGGTCATGAGTCGCAAGTGGTAAGTAAAACTGCATCAAATGTCTGTGTTTTGTTGGCAATCCTCACTTAAGTGCATATAAATGTAACTGACATGACCATGCAGTGCAGAGGTTCCCATCCCTTTTCACTTCATGGTCCCCTAGTTGCCCAACAACAACAATATTTGAAGGCCCCCCACTCAATTTTTTCCAAATAAAAATAACTAGAGTTTGGAATGACTAATCAGATCTTGATTTTTGCTTGTTTTGTCCAATTTTGAATAATTTTAAGTCATCTTGAGGCCCCCTTGGAAATCTGCTGAGCCCCCCCCGTGGGCCCCAACCCCCTGGTTGGGAAAAACTGATGTAGTGCATCATAAGTTATCCAGAGATAGTGGGATAATGTTTTGTGTTGTGACTCACTCTGCCCGTGGATGGTACACCTCCAGGGGCTCGAGTTTATTCGAAAAGAATTGGTAGAGCTGATCTGTCTTTTATAAATCTGATCAAACTAAAGACTCTTTGGATATATGAAGGATGTAATACTACTCTATAGGTACTCAAGAATAACATAAGATAAGCAGAAACAGCGTGTGTTATGTGAGCTTTAAAAAGGTCAAGGATGTCTCACATTCACAGCACTATATATCCAAAGTGGTAGGTTCAATAAAGTTTTTTGATTAAAATGAGGCAGGGTCTCATTTAAACACAGTTTTTGACTATCCTGCAAGTCTCTGCCACCATGCAAATACATAATAAACCCTTATTCATGGGTACCAAAGATGTTACTTCCGCCATGCATGCTACCATATTTGTCTCCTTCATTATCAGATACACAATGCTGATTGTACAATCTGGATTTAGATGTCGGCTGCCAGCCAGTCCCTCCAGAATTTTCATATTTCCAGAAATTAAAAGGGTCTTAAAAATAATAAAATCAGAATATAATACCTGTTATTATACATAGTGTAGACAACTTGTGAACATTTTTGGCTTTAATTTACCAGCACTATACCCCGTTACCATAACAACCCTGCACACCACAGTTAACAGTGAATAACATCTTCGGAGTACAAATAAAACCATTATCTCTAATTTCTAAAGTTTAAGGGAAGGTTATAATGCATTATTTTCATCAGGATACACGAGTCTTTGTGAAACCTGCTTGGCCCACCTGCTGTCTCATATAACTGCCAAGGATCTGGTGAAGCAATATCATAATATATTACAATTTATTGTTTTGTAATCCTTATTATATACACAAAAAAGTCTGCGGTCCTGTCCAATAACAGCTCTCCTTTCAGCCTTGCACTTAAACAGTCATATACGCTCCTCATAATGTCCATTGGCGAAAAGGTATGTTAGAAAAACTTAAAAATGTATAAAGTGAACAGTTTAGGGAAAAGTAGCTTAGGATGTACAGTACGTATGGCTATTGAATCCATGCATTACTGTAGGTGTATCATTCCTGTATCTTGATTTTATATTTATTTATTCGTTTTTCATTTGTTTCTATGTTCTTATTTTATCACTGACAGTTTACTTGATTTTTTACTTATTTGAGAACTTTTTACTATTAATTTCATTTTAGGCAAACATTTATGTTTTTTATGAAGCCAATCCTTTATTCCGCCAATCTAACATCTTTGGAATAGAAAAAAAATGTAGTTCGGGATTTCTCTGACAACTGTTGTTACAGCCAACAGCACAACATATCCCATGCATATTGTAATCATGTTGTGAACCTCCTGGGAGCATTTTATTGATCTTTCTCTAAAGCAGGGCACACATCTGTGAGCGGACACAAAAATGGCGGCAACAAAACACAGTGACGTCACATGGTCCGGATCAATATCTCCTAAATCTGTTCTTAATTTTCATTTTTAACCTGACCAAACCTCTCTGGCATGTCCTTGCTGGAGTTACAGTAGGGACTTAATGTTCTCATAACACTTTACAAAGATACAGCAGGGCGTGTTCTCACTGATTGCAATGAATAATGCCTACGGGTATATGCTAAATCTATGCAAACCTTACAACACAGTGTATTCATCAAAATGTCAGACGTTGAAGGACAGATGTGTAAAACAACGCCTCAAGAGTCGAGATAGGTGCGCATGGAAATACAGTCTCAGCGTCTTGATCAGAAGTGCGGGAAGGCAGCCGAAACCCATTCATATCCCACACCTTCAAACACCAGGCACCTGTCTCTTCACTTTACCATAAGAAACATACCTTGACATCTGAGGTGACTTTCAAAGACTTAAAGGGTAAAATGAAGTCTTGGCGCATGGCTCAACTGCTTAAGTGGCTCTCTTAGACAGTGAGAAACGTCTGAGATGCTGTGAAGGAAAACCTCCACTCTGCACATGAGCTGAAACTTCTCCAAGTTTTAAAGATATACTGAATGACTTGAATCTGGATCTTTTTATGCATTAGACTGAAAGTTGGATACAGTAGAAGATAAAAGTCTAGAAAGATAATACTGTTGTTTGATCAAATATTTAATATACTACACTCACATTCGTTTTAAGAGTGTAACAACAATAATAATAATAATAATAATAATAAAATACTATAATATAATATAATCCTGGAATGAACATGGGAAGCTCTGGGAGTTTTATGGGGTATGCGGGTTGACAAATGAAACCAAATTATGTAGAATATAATTTAAAAATATATTTACCCTAATATACAAAATATAATATTTACATAAAAAATGACCATCCACTTATCTCATTGATAAATTTTACTCTAACTGGAAACTGTATTTACTGTATGAGCAGCTCCCCACAATATTTGTATATGCTGTTTACTTTATCGCAACTGGCAGTCCAAATGCGAAATCAAAAATGTCCCTGTAGCTGCTTGAAGCCAAGCACATTGGAAGAAATAAGTTATATTAATAGCACCATTCAGTACAGGTCAAGTTACTGTATATCAAGTCAGAAAATGACAAAATAAATGTTATTAAAGGGGACATATCATGAAAATCTGACTTTTTCCATGTTTAAGTGCTATAATTGGGTCCCCAGTGCTTCTATCAACCTAGAAAATGTGAAAAGGTTAGTTTTGGTTTCTCTGCAAGCATGTGAAAAAATAGGTCACTCAAATTGGGCTCCCCCTGTGATGTCATAAGGGGTAATACTGCCCCTTAATCTGCACCATCCAAACACGGCACTGCCATTAAGTGCAGAGATCAGCTCATTTGCATGTTAAAGGACACACCCAAAATGGCACATTTTTGCTCACACTTACAAAGTTGCAATTTTAACATGCTTTAATAAATTATCTATATGATATTTTGAGCTAGAACTTCACATATGTATAATGGGGACACCAAAGATTTATTTCACATCTTAAAAAGCTTTGTGAAATGTCCCCTTTAAAAGAGTCCTCCGCTATGGAATTTAATAAAGGCAAGGGTCTTTTTTACCTGAGATTCGACCTCTAACCCCCAAGATACAAGATACCTTTGACCACAGTGCAATACGTCTCAAACATGCACTACAAACCAAGTCCAAGTCTTAAACTGAGAGATACTTCTGTGTCTACCTTAGCCGAAAGTAACCGTAGCCAAGAAACACAAAACTTTTTGAGGACTATGAAGGCTCACAGACTGACAGTCTGTCAGAAACAGCTCTCAGGCAATACATGCGGCAATGCTGTATATACAATAATGGCCGGCGGGTTACACTTTGGGTTGGCTCATTTCAGAATATCTCCTGCTCCTCAGACCGAAGAAATTGAAACAAGCAGTACAGGTGGCCAACATCTATTATGTAGAGAGATGCAGATGGAGACCATGAGCTCTCTGTGAAAATGCATTGTAGAGGTTTAGACAGAGGCTTGTCTATCCACTGGGAGAAAATCCTGCCTGCCTTGCCAATGAGAGAGTGACAACATGAGATTCGGTGGCAGGTTTGACAGTTCAGCTGACTGCTGTGCACTCTAACGTAATGTAAATTCTGCCAAGGAAATGACTAAATAACTGCAGTGGACTGTGCGGAATTGAAGGAGGCTTGGTGCGTGCCTGTGTTTTCCCTCTTATCCTGTTCTTTGTAAATGGCGATGATGATGGTTATATGAAACGGATAATAGACATTATACTAACATGCTGCAGGATAATCCTTGCATGCTGCTGGGAGAAAAACTGTGCATGTGCACCAAGATGGGCAGAATCAATATGAAAATATGCGCTTATTCTAGCGTAATTGCGATAACGAAAACACTGCCGGCTTGGCAAAGGTCACCGCGCTGTCCTCAAGCTCATGTTGAGAGTCTGTCACGCTTAAATGGTAGCAGAATACATGAAAAGCAGCTGGTTATGACGCTGTTACTAGTTGGATCCGTCAAATGGAAGTGTGAAAAAAAAACTTGATTCATTATGCTGGAACAAGGTTTACAAGAGTTTGGAGCAAGACCTGAGTGTGATGGATGCACAGGATTAATGTAAAATCTGAGGTAGAGACGCCTGAATGGAGAACAGGACAGACTAATGATTTTTCCTTCAGAAGTCACAAAAATCGCCTTAAAATGAAATACATCTTTTTTTATATAACCATGAAATGCATATGCACAACAATATACAGGTATGCAAAAATATTAGCACTACACACTGAAAATCACAAGTGACCGTTTTTTAAATGCATGCAAAAGCTGAAGAAGTGTGATTTAGTAGAGAAACACAAAACTCAAACATTAAGCTACATATTATTTTACTTTATTATTTTATCAAGCCATATGATCTGGTGTCAGGTAAGATAAATTCAAGCCAAATATCGTATAGACCAGGGGTGCCCAAACTCGGTCCTGGCGGGCCAGTGTCCTGCCTGGAAGTTTCTGGTATGCTTAGTAAGACCTTAATAAGCTGCCTCAGGTGTGTTTGATTAGGGTTAGAGCTAAACTCTGCAGGAAACCGGCCCTCCAGGGTCAAGTTTGGGAACCCCTGGTATTGACGGTTTCTTCGGACGTGCGCACATTGTCACGTTTGCCAAGTCTGGCCCAAAGTTAACTTCGGTCTTATCGGTCTGGTGAGTTGTTAAACTGACCTCTAGAACAATTGCCAAAAGAATTCAAAGATCTGTAGCTTACATTAAGTGCGTTTACATGCACAGTCTTACGCCAATTAAGCTTAATATACTGATAATGTGTGGGGGTCATGTAAATGGTAAAACGGTTTTCTTTTATTAGGAACATATTATTCAAAAATATTGTTTTTTTTAAATATTGTTGATGAAGTAAAATAGGAGTCACTAGGAAAAGTCACGCAATACCAAACGTTTCAAAACTATTATGGGTATTATGGGTTATCAAGCTGGGTTACAAAGATGGTGAAGCAGCTGAGCTCCAGTAGATGGTCATCTAGTGACAGCCTGATTCACCTTTGATCTTTACTCAGATGCCAGAGTGTCCATCAGTAGCTCCATTACCAACCGTTGGACATAGCAACACGACAGACAGCTGCCAATTACAGCACAGCCCGAGGCAACAAGCACTGGCCACTAAACACGTGGCACGAACTCTATAGTGGAAGATTGGTACTGGGCACTGTAGAGGTTTGGCCGAATGACCGGACTTAGACATGTCTGGAATGTGCTGAAACAGTGTTGGTACAGAAACATCACTTCTGATTTTATCCATCAGCCAATGGCATTTGTCTAGGGCTGGGCTCGGGTTCAGAGGTGCTTCTCCTTGCTCAGAATCGGACGTTGAATTTCACGCTTGTTAGTTTGACCTTTCAGATCCGCTTACGGCTAAAGAGCTAGCAGTCATGGAAATCAAGAGAAATACCATAAAGCCTTTAATACTTGTGGCAAAGACTGAAGTTATGCTTCTTTGACCTTCCCCTTCCCAGATGTGGGTTGCCCAAAGGCATAAAAATTGGCATGTTTCTGTATATTCATTTTTTTTTTTTTTAGATTATCTCAGTTGTTACTGAATAAAACTGGAGTCGGTACAGTTTTACAGCACAAAAGAGGAAAGGCCGTCGCACAGTTTGCTGTAAACACAAAAGTTCAGTCTGACCAGCAATGGGCACAGACTCCACATTATCAAAAGACCTTTGGGTAAACGCAATAAAAGCAAGTTCAAAACAACCGCTTAGCATTGAAAATATGTGCACAAGAAACCTATAACATTTGACTGATTCATGCAGCATATAAAATGTTTATGAATCCCTTAGCGTTAATGTCACAGAGGTAGAATGTGTGAATGATCAGTAGACATTTTAATGGGAGTGATGCCTGAATGTTAACCCTGTTGACACCAACTATATTATGGACGTTTACAAGGATAAAAAGAAAAATGAGAAATTTGCAAGATGTAAAACTAAATGCACATGTGACTCGAGCTAAAGGTGGTAAACTCACTGGAGGTGTTGGTATTAAGAAATAAGATCAAATGCCGGTTACAGTAACAACATAAAACAGAAAAGAAAAGGTAATGCTTTACGTTTTAAAGGCCGCTGACATACAGACATCACATGTTTAAAGTTGCATAAAAGAGATTACAGAATTATTTATTTTTTACATTTGCTGTAGTTATGCAGCTGTTTGCAAGTAACTTACTGTACATTTATATTTATGTTTTTAACTGGCAACAGTTTGTTCAAAGTTAAATGAACATTAACAATTCTTTGTCTTTACAAAATAAAAATAAAATAACAGCCTCATGCAAAGCATTCTAGGAACCAGAAATCCTCATCACCTTTTTAATTTTTTTTCTTCAGATTTTGGTACCCAGAATGCTTTGCATGAGGCTGTTATTTAAGTTTTATAAGGTAAGACTTGTTAATGTTTAATGTTCATTTAACTTTGAACAAATTGTTGCGAGTAAATAATATAAATTTAAATCTACAGTAAGTTACTGGCTAACAGCTGGCAGTAATACTGTAATTTGTACAGAAAATTTGACCGTGCAGATGTGGGAAAATTATTATTTCTGACTAAATGTGACTCTTTTTTGGAGCTGGCTGTTTTTTTACATAAACTCATAATGTACACAACATTTTGAGAAAATATAACCTTGACCTCTTTAATATTTTGACTGAGTAAGGCCATGTCAAAGATTGAAATCATAGTGAAATGAATGGTTTGATGGATCTCAGATCTCAGAATTTGACTTTAGCTTGGTTTTTAAAACTAAACTAAAATATTTCACAAAACTTAGTATATTATAGACGTTTACATTGGAAGGACAAACTTCCAGTCTCTATCTATTTAATCGGTCTGGCTAGTGGCTAAACTGATCTTTGAAACAAATACTTTGCTGAAAATAAAAATGTTTTGGTTTCCTAAAGACAAGGGGAGACTACGAGCATGGATCACAACGGAGAGGTTTGGCAGCCAGGCAAGAATTCAAGGACCTGTAGCTGACATTGCATACATTAATTTTACGCACTAACGTTAGCTCAATGCAATAGTTGATACGCGTTAGATGATATGAAGGAAGGTAATTTATTTGTCATTTATATTATTTCCCTTGTTATCAGAAATAAACTACTGTCAATGGACTCTGTTATAATTGATTCTACTGTATGTGGAAGTCTACCAGAAGTTGCATTTAGTCCACAAAAGCCTTTTTTATGTTGTTGCTGCTGAATCTATAAATTTTCTTTTAACCATAAGCAACACTGAAAACATTAGAAATCAGCTCACTGAAACAGCTGTGTTCCTTCATAAAGTTTGGGAATTTTACTAAAATTAGTAAGCATAATGCTGTGCTTGTCATATCTTATAAGGTCAGGATCACAAGAAAATGAAAATGGTGCTTAGAAGAAAAACAGTAACTCAAAAAGGTCAACTTTGTAAATCCAGTATTTGTTACACATACAATGAAACCCCACACAGAAGCTCATACAAGAAGATGCTCCAGATTTCTTGAGGAACAACTGGGACAAAGCCAAGACAACTAACTATTCATTTTACCCTCATAACCAAAACCTATAGTGTATGTTCAAACATAACAGTGCCTTCGAGACACTGGTTTTAAAAAACAGATTTAAATTGAATTAAAATCAATTTCATTATCACTATATTTTAATTCTTTGATTACTTTTAGCTGACTGTTAAATGGTAACATTTTCAAATAAATACAGACCTTCTACAGTCAGTCATAAAAAAACTAAAATGTTAGTTTATGATATGGACTGACGTCAAACCCCCCACAATCTCTTGACCACTATATGTATAACGTCACAGGTCAGCACCAAATACAGAAGATTTGTACAAAATAGCTTTATAACTTTAAATCCTTGTGATTGAAGCTTTAAATCCTTCTTGGTTTGTCTGCATCATCTGCACATTTAGAAAACAAAAACAGTATCTCCATATTTCAAGGTGTTAGGATTCACACTGACAGGCTTAGCATGAACTGCGATCCAACCTCTGAAACCAATGCATTTTAAAAGGCTGTCGAGGAGGAGCAGAAATGAAAGAAAACGCCGAACTTTTACACAACTAATGAGATGAAGCTAATGGCCTAATGGCAACCGCTGAGGTTGTGTGGTTGTTTTAAAATGAAAAATAAATGAGAAGCCCTGCATATACAGAATCACAGAAACGTAATGAGTCTCTGATATGCTTTTTGAGGCATAGCTTCTCTATAATTTGCACCTCATGCAGTAGCATTAAAATCATTCATCATTTTTTTTCTCCTTTTTCTTTCCCTCTTGTTTTTGCCTTAACAACTTAAAGAGCACAACACAAAGCACTGATATTTAAGCTTGGCGTGAACGTGTTCGCCTGAGGCGAGGTGGCGTGCCTTACATTTTCCATATTCATTAGAACCGTTTGTTTGCGTGTCAAAATCTATCATCCTTATCGCACATACACTTTTCTTGGCATGCAGATTTTAAACACACGTCTGTGCATTTGGGGGTAAAATCATCATTACTTCTTCAGAAAAAAAATAAGAAGAGTCTTTTTTTAATTTCCCATTTTTCCCACGTTAAGTCCCAGAGTGCAACAACCCTGGAGGAAAGACTAGATATGTATTCCTGCATCTTTTAAATTACGACAATCCTTGATTTTTCTATGACGTCCGTGAATAAATTTCACCAGGCGCAACGCATCAGTTGCGAACAGTGATTTGATCGGTAACATGCAGGTGATGCGAGACATACAGAGATATTTTGGGCTGGTGATGGAGGGTGTGTATGCAAGTCTGGGGAGACTGTCAGCCATCAGTATGGTCGGGCACTTGATATTCAGGCATGGTGACTGTCAATCTTTCCCACAGAGAGATCAATAAATGACTACGAAGAGAAGGAAAACTTTACCCCAGGCTAGTGAATAATCAATATCTCTGTAGGTCTGCCTAATTAAACTGCCACATTAATATATCTTTCAGTGAAATCTACCAAAGAACGTATACATACGTGTGAGAGCCCTCTGGATATAAAAACGTTTCTTGAAATCTTAAGTTTCAAATATGCACATTTATGTTTAAGCTACTCACATGTAAATGCCAACACCTTTTTTGCTGCTTATTTCTATTGGATTAATTTAGCCTCCTCTAAAACTACAGATTGGAAAAAGAAAATATGGCAGATGCTCACTTTGGGGCCATAACAGAAAATGCTATTCAAGATACTTTAAGGAATGGTGGAATCTTGCATGTAAAACGCAAGAAAGCCTTATGCGTTTTAAACAAACAGATGTCTATCTTCATCCATGCATTTTAAACAAGCTGACTTTATCCAAGATATCCATTTAAATGCAATTTATTTTCCTGAAAAACACGACATTGTGATTGTGACTTCATGGAAAGACTCGAACCTTGTAACACTCCGAGATGCTATTTTCGTTTGTTTCATGCATGTCCAACCTCCCGAGTGCTTTATAGCACCTCTGGATTGAGCGTGTGGCTTTTGGACCCTAGATTAGCATAGAAGAAGGAAGCATTAATATATAATTTATTGATGAGGCTACAATATGCGGCTGAAGTGGACCGGAGCGTGGAGAAATCCCTCAAAACTGCCTTGCGTCTGCAATATGCACACGCAACCATGTCTTCATTTACACACTTCATACATACTAATATTTCTTCTATTTTCTCCGAAAGCCTGGTTTATGGCAGTGGACGAAGCAGAAAGGTTGTGGTCAGCTCTGTATCAAGCGCAGAGAAAAATTTCCATGGGAGAAGTACCGGACAGGAATCTCCTTAATGTAGGAGCTTCTGGACAGACAACCCTATCAAGCCCGGCTGGAAGCAAGCCATTTTAAAAACCTAGAGTGTTCTAGATAAGAAACGATGGGATATTTGTATTTTGGACAATGCGGAAAAGCACAAGACATCTCATTTTGCCCTTGCTTTAGTTCAACAAACTTTAAAGGGACACTCCACTTTTTTTGAAAATATGCTCATTTTCCAGCTTCCCTAGAGTTAACCCTCTGGGGTCTAAGGGGTTTTTAGGGCCCTTGGGAAGTTTTGACATGCACTGACATTTGTGCTTTTTTCAGTTGCTTAAAAACATATTAATGGCAAAAGTCTCATAACACTGTGTTCATCACAAACTGGGCTACAATATTATATAATCAACATGTATGTACATGTTTGTATTTTTGAGAGAAAAATGTTTATGCGTGGTTTTTGAAAAAGCAAAATTTTTAAGTCACTGATATAGCTCCACAAAACTCATTCTAAACATGTTTTCCCAAGACTTTCCAAACTGGATCTAGTAGTCTAGAGTTTTTTCTTCAAAATGATGTGAAAATCATATGGCCTACTCAATCACATAAAGCAAGATATTGATTTACAATTTCTAAGACACTTTTGCTTGGGAAAGGCTGTATGCATGGAGGCGGGAAAGCTCCTGAATAATCAGTGATTGACAGCTGAGAGACAAAAGAGTTGAATAATGAGCCACTAATGAGCCTTGTGTGGATGTTCAACAGGAATAACTTTCTCTGTAGTAAAACCATGATAAGGTTTACTTTTCAATATAATGTAAATACACACACACACACACACACATTATATATATTTATATATATTTCTATTGAAATATTTTCTATTAATTTCACAAGTATAAGTTACCTTTTAAAAACCATAGTAGCTTAATCATGGTAAAGATACTGTTTGGCCATCTTAACATGAACACACTTCAACCCAGGGTTAGTGTTTGGTTGGCCAGCGAGAGGTTTACTTTTGTGCAGTAAAAAGCTCAAAAGAACAACTGCCTATCGTTGTCTGGACTCTTATTTGTGTATTTGTAATCATTATAGTAGAAACACAACAAGGGACACGCGTGGTAAACGTATCAATGTTTGTTTACAACCGCCGCCATTACCTCACGTGTTGATCATGAAAGCAGTGAATGTGTGCACACGCGAGTGATCCTGTGTTTAATAAACTTGCTGTGCGGACCGCGGAGATATGCGCTTAGACGCAACTAAATAAGGATTGTACTGTTTGGAATCGCGCATTATATAAGAATACCAAAAAGCGCGTCGAGTTTCCTGACTCGCGTGTTTGTGTATGTGTGTTCCAATCGCGTGAACTGTTTGACGGAAGAACAAAGAAAACACTCGCGTCTGGAGATACTGACACACATACGCAAGGAAATAAGGATTTATGTCATGTTTGGTGCAATCGGAGGGAACAACAAGGAATGGAGAGACTGGATTGTGGATTGCATATCCATTGACTGCAGGAGGCACGAGTCATGCATATGGATGTTTCTGCTCATTCACTTCAATGGCGCGGGGGTGTGGCGATCCGATCTCATTACAGATAATGAGGTAACTGGCGAAATACGGTACTTCTCCTCCTTCTCATACAGTTTACACCGAATGACAATATCTGTTTTCAATTTCACTTATATCATTTAAAAGGAGACATTCCAAGCATTATGTAGACATTTATCTTTTGTTTCTACACCAAGTATTCGTTAAGTTACAGTTTATTTTTCTGACGCGTTTCTGAAAGGACTTCACTGAGGGAGAGAGAACAGAACGTGCATCATGTTTATTTTCTTAATTTTGCGAAAAGCACAACATTCTGTTTTTATTGGGAGTGGACAGAAAAAAACTAGACACTTTAACGTTTGAAATGATGTATAAATCATATCTGTATGTCAAAAATCAGCAGAGTAATTTAAGTCTCTTTGCGGAGTGATTGAAAAATAAAGAGTTTGCGGCGCCCGCGCCACCGTCGACCCCAGAGTGTTAAACATTTGATTTTTTTGTTTTGGAATCTATTCAGCTGATCTCTGGGTCTGGCGGTACCACTTTTAGCATAGCTTAGCATAATTAATTGATTCTGATTAGACCATTAGCATCACGCTAAAAAATAACCAAAGAGTTTCAAATTTTTCCTATTTAAAACTTGACGAATTATGCTAAGCTATGCTAAAAGTGGTAGCGCCAGACCCGGAAATCAGCTGAATAGATTCCAAAACGGTAAAAATCTAATGTTTAACTCTAGGGGAGCTGGAAAATGAGCCTATTTTTTTTAAAAAGTGGAGTGTCCTCTTAAAGGATCTGGAGAACAGAGGTTCTGAAGTTTAATTTCAGAGGACAAGGCAAGAAAAAAAATCTGATGCTGCGTTTAATTCTGGGATGAGTGGATTTTTTCATTTCATGGCCGATAAGATCAGAGAACAGGTTAGGCTAGCTCTCCATCTTTCCCAGGCAAACACCAATCAATTCCCATTAATAGAGCAGGGTGTAGGTACAATTTCACGACTGATGAGAGCTATATCCCTGGCCGAGAGGGTCGTCTGGCTGACCAAACTGTTCCCGCTAGTCCGTTTGCTGGATTAGTGGCCAATTTGGGCTCTGGCTTTGGTGCTAAACTATGTGGGAGAAGCGCCACTGCCATCATACTGATAGAAAAGCGATCAGTGTCTATTAGGTACAGCATGACATCCTAATGATACTTCACAAGATATAGTAGGAAAATAAATGAGGTGGTGCGATGAGCGAAGATAAGAATGAGACGAAAAATGCACACTCTGCACTTAAAGTACCATAGTATTACCGCTTTTCATTCTGGGGTACCTTGGAAAGATGATTTGGAGGGATGTTTTGTCTTTGATTCACTTTTTTCTTATTTAACACATTTAAATCAATCAAGTTATGTGACCCTGCGACTTACAGTGCATTCAAGGTATTATTCAATTTGATTTGAACCCACAACCTTTGCACTGCTAACGCAACACCTGTCCCAGATTATATAATAGCCTGCCCCACACATTCCATCATGAACCGACGTATTGGCGTAATGAGATATCCACAGTGGGCAGAACACGCGGACACCAGCGGCATCGCTCGTCCGGCCCGCTACCCTCCGTCTCAACCCCCTGCCTCTGCCTACTCCATTAGCACTGAATCGAGACTTAAAGAATCCTCCCCCACAATAGGCTTTGCAGCAAACCTGTCTGTTAGCCAGCTAAACGGTGAGCGAGATACCATAAAGAGGAGAAAATATCAGGTAATTGATTAGACTGAGCCTTCATTTGCCAAAGTGCTGCCGGCTTCAGAATCCACATCCCGCTGCCGCTCCTTATTTTGTGGAGAATGGGAACTCGTGAGCAATTGATACACTCCGTTAGCTCTTATCACGGTGAGTGTGATCGGATGTAGCCTGAGGGGTACTTTATACAGTTTAACACCGGGACATAAAAAGGTAATGTTCTCTGTAAGGAGCTGGATTAAATGGTGAAGGCGCTACATACTTCTGATATGTGCTGAGTGAAGAAGAGAAAGGAAAAACAACAAGCATGCAAGTCACTTTCTCATCTGAGGCTGTCGGTTATGCCCAATGAGTTGAGCGCAGATGCAATGAGGCAAGTCTACAAGAAATGCTTCGGTGTTTATTGAGTGCCATCTGGTGCATCAAAACAAGTGGGCAAATTAAGTAAGAGTAAAGATTTCCTGCGTTCGTGCTATAACAGCTGATATTTTGCCTTTCCCCTAATCCAATCCCAAACAGGGCATCCGAGAATGCAAAATGTATTTTGTTGTTTTACAGATGTGGCACAGTCTAGCACAAACATGGTTAGATGTATAAAATCAGCGGGAATATCGCAATATGCATGCTTTGCAACAGCTAAATGATTTAATACTTTAAAAAGTTACATGTTGTCAAAGTTTTAGGTTGATGCAGATAGCAGAGAGACTGGTGAGACAAAAAGTGTGACAGAATTTGAAACATTTATGTTGGTTATATAATGGTAATGTAATGTTGAATCTGACTTTCTCTATGTTTAAGTGCTATAATTGGGTCCCCAGTGCTTCTACCGAACTAGAAAATGTGAAAAAAACAACAACACAGTAACTTAGTTTTGGTAAACAATTCTCTGCAAGCGTGTGAAAAAATATGTAACTGAAATTTGGTTCCCCTTGTGATGTCAGAATGGGATAATACAACCCCTTAATCTGCACAATCCAATCACAGCAGTGGCTTTTATTGCAGAGATCAGTTCATTTGCATTTTAAAGGACACACCCCCAAAAATGTTGCTCACATTTACGAAATGGCAATTTTAACATGCTATAATAAATTATCTATTTGGTATTTTGAGCTAAAACTTCACATACACACTCTGGGGACACAAAATATGTATTTGACATCTATTTTGAAATGTCCCCTTTAAGTACTGTAATTAAATTTCATTTAATTTAAGACACTTTAAACATTAACATATTGCATATCGTAAATCACATGTGTTATCAAATGATCCCATATTGCATTTATTTTTTTAATATCGTGCAGCCCTATTTTTTATTCTTTTATTATTTAATTTATTTCCAACGTACAATACCAGTAGCTTTTTAACATTTTACCAGTTATACAATGACTAAAATTAAAGTATTTGCATATTTTTGTGTTAACAGCTGATATTGCACTTTTACAAATCAAATATAAAATGAAGGATCCTAAATGATTAGTCACAATGGAGGGAAATTTCATTAAGGCTGCAACCAATCGGATCCCTTTAGATCCCAAACCAGTTACAACTCATGGGAGTTGTCTTTTAAATTAGTGGTTACTAACTGTGCTTTCACCAGGCTCAAAACAACATATGGGTGAAAAAATAGCGCTGAGCTTTCATTTTAGGGTGAACTACTCTTTTCTTTTAAAATAGGTCACATTAACACTGGTCTTACCCATCAGGGGCCTCGGGTCACACTGGAGGACAGTCTACTACTGTATCTTCTTTGTGAAATGCCATCTATTACTGTACATTTGATATTATCAGCAAGTTTAAGTTTAATGTTGCTGAATAGAAAAGTAGATTATTTTCAACATAAAAGACTGCAGAGAGATTTTATGGCATTGAAGAAAAACAGGGAAACAGCAGTTGTTGCTCTTTTAGTATTTGCCAAATTTGGTCTTAATTAAAGCCATATGCTCAACAGTCTAAAAAAAAATTCATTACAATTAAAAACACCTTATAAAAACAATCCAGAATTAGAGACACCACCTAGCTTTATATCACCAAACCTAACTGTGCTGCCCAGATCGAGATCGGTGATACTCCAAAGCATATTGAGCAATGAAACACAGTTCTGTTTTACCTGGATAGGTCACGTGTACCTCAGGTGACATATCACACACAACCCTCCAACCTGCCTCCCTCTTCAAATCCGGCTCCTCTATGCAAATGACTCCCATCTTGAATTATTCAAAAATGAACATTTACATAATGTTCAGTCGTAAACTAGAGAAGAACATCAATGAATTTACTGCATGGTTGGTTACTGTTCATGCTTACAAATACCCAGGCAGGAAATAAAGCACAGATTAATTGAATTGAAAGAAGATTGGAGGATATTTTTCATTTGTCATGATGATAGAATAATTACTAGTCTAATCTTCAAAGGAAGCAAATGTTATGGGAAGGGAAAAAAACAAATGATGCATTCATTATCAGCGAATGATAATATTGTGCATAATTCTTCTTCTGCCGAGAAGCCATCAATACCAAACCCTGAGATTATTTTTAGCTGACATGACTTGGATCAATACAACATTGATTATCAGCACAAACATTAAATTAATTAGATGCGCTTCAGCTCATAATTCAACACTAGTCTCATAAATTATATACACATATCAATAAATGCAAAAATTCTGAAGCAGGTCCAAACTACAGTAATGCATCTCCTCCAAAATAACACTGGAAATCATATGCTTGGAAGCGAATCAACCAATATCTGCCCATTTATATATTATCAGTGTTGGCCTGTAAAATAGTAGTTTTACTCCATGTTTACTCCTTATGCATATATGGGGCTCTGTCATACACCCAGCGCAATGCAGCGCAATGCACAACGCAAGTGTCTTTTGCTAGTTTCAACACGGCACAATGATCATTTTCACGTCACCTTGTTTAAATAGCAAATGCATTTGCGCCCAATTTTGCGCCCATGGGCGTTCTGGTCTGAAAACGAGGTTTGTTCAGGCGCATTGTTGGCGCGTTGCTATTTTGAGGCAACTAAAATAGACTACGCCAATGACCAACAAAAACCTGCTCTAAAGTCAATGGCGCAATATTGTTTTTGTTATTTAATGAGAGCGTTAAAAATATGCGCCTATAAACGGGACGACAACGCAGGTTTGCTTATCACATACATGAATGCACAGCAGCACAAAAACGCTTTTAAATATGAAAAATTAAAGGATTAAATGTAAAATATTATTATTGAGTCTCTTGGACATAAATGAGGACCAATTATGAGATGTTAGAAGGCGTAAAGAGCTGCTTCACCTGTAGCCTGGTAAGTAAATAAATGTTTTGCTTTAAACAAATGCATCTGTTTTTAAATGTTTTTTAAATACTACCCTCACAGATTTATTGTATATGATGACTCTGTACCTGTGGATATGGTGAGATGAAAACCTTTTTAAGTAATGTTTAAAAAAAAAACTCATGGCGCTGTCCGAGTGCTAAAACTGCTCTCCACACGTTTGTAAATTCTTTATCTCTTGTTTGTATTTTTAGAGTACAAACCTTTTCTTGCGTATTTGAAATGATTATGTAGGATATATTGACTGTTTTTACCTCAATTACTGTAAGAAAATGTCTTTTAAAAGTTTTAATCCAAAAAAATAACAATTTCAATACAAATAAGAGCAACACAATTTTTTAACATTAATCTTAAACTGGTCTTCATCCTCCGCTTAGTTTTTTACATTTACAAATTCCGCTTTCTATATAGGGATTAAGCCTGGCGCAACTTGCTTTTAAAGGGGATGAGAGCTGAGATTCTCATTGGTTTATTGCACGTTACGCCCAAAACACACCCATTACTCGTTACGAAAATAGGAACAACCCTTTTAGGCCGTGCGCTTGGCGCATAAACCATTTTTCCTGTCCTTAAATTAGCAAAAGTTCGGACACGCCCTTTTAGACCGTGCGCCGTTCACTTTAGACAATGCGCTTAGATCGTTAAATAGGGCCCATTGTATTTAACTCCTTAAAGTGAACGAATTTGTGTGAATAAAAAAAATCATTCTGCTTCTGTTCAGAAAAGTCTATAACAATACACTGTATACAGTACAGTTCATGTTTGTTTGCTATAGGCAGCCGTGGAGATAAACACAAGTATCAGCTACGAAAGACTGCTTATTAATAAACAGCTAAAACACTTCAGTGCTTCACCTCCTGAGAATTCTCCCTGTCTGCCATAACATCACCACCAGACTCAACAAAGTTTGCTAAGATGGCAAAAAATAGATTGCTTATTGAAATTTTTCTAGTGGAAAATTTAACAGCCGACTCTAAATTTGCTCCTTTCATTCCCAATGGCTCTCTCCCTCTCTCGCTGTCCAAAAAAATTGTGCATGCAGCACTTTTTGTTGAAGTAGAGGCTGAGGACATCACTTCTAGCCTGTTTCAGCTCACATTGATTTAATCTTAGTGTTTCCGAGGAACTCTGGAGGTCAAACGCAAGTCATTTTAAAACTCGCCTACGTAACGTGATGTAATATTTGGTTAACAGAGGAATATGCCGCGGCCCATAGGGTGCATTAATGTCGTGAAAATTTGATTTCCGCACATGCACTTGCGCTTTCCATATCTATTCATGCGCAGTTGTTTTCCTTCAGGCACAGTGTAAAACTGGCTTCACTGTTATGCACTTCACATGCACTCAAACAGCCCTCTCCATTCACCGCAGCTGACAACCCAGTAGGTTATAATATGCGCAGCTTTTTTTAAATGCATAAATGGTTTGTAGTTTTAAGAGTCCCTTTAAACGCTCATATTTGACTTGCAGAGAGTCATTATGCAATAGATATGCGATTCTAATCTCCACCAAAGCAGACCCATTTCACTTTGCACTAATAAACAAAAGGAATGCACACCCGACTATATAAATTATGTACTAAAATTATGCAAATAGACAGACTCTGGTGTGGAGGATACGCATATTTAAGTGGAATCATTAAAAGGTGTGCTCGAATACAGAAAGTTTTCCAGCTTTATATCCTTAAGCGAATTTATTTCATTCATCATGCCAGTATGATCTCATTTCTGTTGCTACCCTGGCTATAAAACATATTGTTAATCTGGAAGCCATCCAATGTTGCAATCAATACATCAACCCAGATTTATTAATGATAAATCAATACTTGTAATATTTTCTTATTCTAATGTATTCGCTTGGCCGGGATCCAAAGCCGGGGTGATGGAAATATGCAGATGGAGCAATACCGGCAGAAATATTTTGTAGGCCAATAATAAGGTGCAATCCATGCCTCAATATCGAGTGTCCCCTGATAAATGTCCTACTCTTAAAAATGAATAAAAGGTGCTTGTGCACTTGAAATGCTCGTTTTCTTCAATAATGTATCCTTTAATAATCTGATGCCTTACCACAGCAACTAGAGCATCTATAACAAGTTCACTTCAAGAGGAAGCATGTATAAAAATGAACGAAAGGAAGAATACAAAAAAGATTTACCACTTCAGCATAATTGCTGATCTTCACGATACTGTGATGAAAAAATGGCATTCCCAAATGATGGTCTAAGAGCAAAAAAGGGAGAAAAAACTAATTAACTGTATCCTCTACTTTAAGAGTCTTTCAGCACGGTTCCCTGCTGCCCCCTCCTGGCCAACAACAATTAAACACTCAATGTGAATTGGGTCGCTACATGCGTGCACAAATTTGTAATTCCCTGTACTGTTGTTTTCCTCATTCAGCAAAACCTGCAGTTTTCCTACATCTTCTTCCTAGACCTTACGTGCTTATGCTTTAAAAATATATTTTCTCATCCCCATATGTGCATTATTATACACAAAATAGCCACCATTAACTACCCTTCAAAACCCACTTCCCATGTGACATTTTTCAGAGTGAAACCAAATATTAAATGTACTGTGGGGGGGGGGGGCACTGCAAGTCCAAATTGTAAAAAGTGGCCGTTACATACCAGAAATAGGAAAAATTTAAATATGCTGTATTATTGCCCATTAAATCAGAATGTAACTTTATTGACACTCTGAATGAATATGTTAGCTTTAAAGATATCAATAAACGACTGATCAATATTAGCATTCAAAACTTACAGTCTCTTACTTTCACCAATACGGATCAAAACATTTTATGACATCATTCTGCACTTCAGCTTCTCAACAGATTCCAGGCCATGAGATACACTAAATGCTATCACAGCGGTGGCGGCTCCTGACTGCTCATCCGAGGGGCGCAAATTCAAAATATGTGTTCGGAGTGTCATGTGTGTTTCTTGTGTTTTCAAAATATGTGTTTGTTGCGTCATGTGAACCATGTGCATCACGTGTTTTGTCAAAATAAGTGCCTGCTGCACATGCGTCAAAACCGTTTATGATAAAAGAGACGCTCACGTTCACAAAATACACACAAGACACTCCCTTAACAGTAAACTCTGATTATGCATGAGATTATGCGAGTATCTGACAAACGTGAGCGTCTCTTTTATTATAAACCCTTTAGACACATCTGCAGCAGACACTTATTTTGACAAAACATGTCATGCACAAAGGTTAACTCGACTCGCGAACATATTTTTTGAAATTACGAACCACACACATGATGGGCTACATACATGTTGTGACGAACTTTGCATCGAGCACCCTCGAAAAAAGAAGTCACTGGCCGCCACTGTATCACAGTAGTTATTTTAAAAGACAGATGAGACATTAGATATGTCCCACTTTAACTTTTTGTTTCAATGGAAATTATGTCAATGCATTGCACGGTTCTGTGCATTTTAAAGCATTTCAGTTGGTCTTTAAGCTATTTGGCTGCTTGTTGTTAGCATTATCAACTAAAAGCAGCAAAAAGTAAACTTATGGCAAGTAAAAATGATGAGAGCAACTTACAATATTTTACAAGTTTTTGGAATTACATGCACCTGTAATATTCTATTTGAAATATGCAATGAAAAGTAAAATAAGTAAATGAAGAGTTTCGTTGCAAAACATGTTTATTATTATGTTATCATGTTATTATTTTGTTTTATGGCGCTACTTAGCTGTATTTTTAAAGTTATGAAGGTTTAAATCAAAACAAACCAACTTGAGTTGAATTGATATTAATTGGAATGCACAATCAAAAAACGAGATTTCTGAAAAATAAAAAAACGGAGTTTTGCATGAAACTTTTCAAATATAAATGACTTTATTCACAACTTTTGCTGGATGAAAACAAGAACTACTTGATACTGCTGTAAGACAACTGACTGTAGATTGCAAACAAGCCCTGTTGTAAACTACTGTATTGTTGAGATAAGGCCATGTAATTTCAGGTTTCCAAAACCATCACAAACAGACACAGCCGTCCTCACAGTCCAGAGCAAAACTGATGGACCTGTCACGCTACACAGGAGCGGAAGAGAGGGGATATTCGGTCATTCAGTGCAACATCATGCATGGATGGAGACAAATTAAACTTCGGTAACAGACCACATTGTATACCATTCACAAAAACACTGTCCTGTGACCTGCGTGCATCTCTCAAAAATAACAACATTTAAAAAAACACCCACAATATAGTGCAAACTAACTGTCCAATGTTTTTGCTAATTTAAGACGAGTGTGTACGTTTGGGCAAACAAATGTCCTTCCCCATTTGTTTGTTCCAAAAACACTTTGAATTGTTAGTGAATTTATAATTTTATTTCGGTAGCCTTTCGTTTGCCATATTTTATTGACTAAATCTATACATATGAATTAATAATTAGGCAGAGAGCATAAGATATATAATCAGAGAAAAATTACAGGCCAGACTCGTTCACATTTATGCATTTGGCAGATGCTTTTATCCAAAGCCACCTACAGTGCATTACAAATTTGCATTTAATCAATGTGTATACCCTGGGTTCGAACCAAAGACATTTGCGCTGCTAACACAATGCTCTACCACTAAGCTATGAGCACCATAGCTCATTGTGCTACTGACACAAACTGCTGTACTGATATCATACACAATTCCATCAATAAATAAACACCCACCAATCTTCACATAGAAAAAAATAGAAACATGTTGTTTGTTTTCCATCCACATCCTCTTGCGTTCACAGATACATTCTATGCATTTCAACCGTTACACAACAGTGTGTTTCTGATGAGCGATCTGCGTCTGTGCAGTCTTAATTTATTGAGCCGTCTGCCGCGTGCCCGATAAATTACCTAATTTCTTTGATTTAGCAACAGCCAGGATACATCTGAGCACATTTGTACACACACAGGAGCGACTGGCAAAAGCAAATTCTTTAAACCACACTTAGACGAGAGAAACCGCGTATTGGGAAAAACTCCCGGCTGGAACCCACTGCCGACTGACTTCCCAGGAGACTGCAGCAGAGCAGAAAGCGAAATGAGTTGCCACCATCATGCTGCACTGCTGCAGTGCTCTCCGCAACTTTTGTCTAATAAAAGCAGAGGCGGAGAAAGCCGCCGAGGGCCTCGGCACAGCCGCCGCCGGGAAACTAATGCTCCATTCTCAGATGGAGCTCAGGTGCGCGGCATCAACCTGAATGTACACAAGCCCCGTTCCTTTATATTGACAGCAATTCTGCAATCGCATGATCTAAATTACTATTGTACAGCCCATATACACAGACATCCCCGAGTTGCGCCTGGAGATGGAAGGCTGGGACTATCTTTTCAACACCTTGGACTATAAATGGGGTTGAGTTGTAAGTCAACTTGTAGCAGTTCAGACGAGGCTTGTTGGTCGTTGACTAAAGCTGAATGCCAGACAAGATTGGAAAATGCTTCACTCGGCTCTGGCCACCCATTCCCGGTCCCGCCGGACTGATTGCGAGACGCGAGAAAAGCTTCGTCTGAAAATGTGTCTCTGACTGTGGCCCTGGTGATTGTAGCTCGCGCCCAATTCCAGCACTGGGGGTATATTGATTTTGGCTGTATTGCCTGACGCAATGCAATACAGTTTTCAAAAGCGCACCTCGATTCCAATTTTAGGGCTCGGACCGCTGCTTATATGGGCTATGTTTTACACCTCGGCTGGCGGGCCGTCTCATCTCGCTGGAGACAGATGGTTCTTGCTCCTCTCTGATTGTCTGCTGTGGCTCACCATCAGTCAGGCGCTCACCCCCTCCACCCGCCGCTGAAAGTCCACTCTCCATCAGATGAAAGAGTTAAAGGGTAAGGAAGTGTCTGGCAAATAGAAAATCCCCCCATTTCACTGGAGGGGAGAATTCATTACCCTGCTGTCCATGCTCATTTGCAGAGGAATAAAATAATGGGTGTGAAGAAGCAGGCCACAGCGGCGAGGATTAAGCCGTTCATCACGACGCTCCATACTTGCTGATGCCACGGAGAGTGATGCTGCATATCATTTCACATGGACATTTGGCATTGACATTGTTTGGAAACTACCTATTCATAGAGATTTAATGGCACGCTTGAGGTAGAAGCTGTGCGAATTGTGATTTTATATAATCAAAGTGCAGCAGGATAAATTAACCAGGGCTCGGGGCAAAAGTGCTAGTGAAGGTGACAGACAATGGTACTGAATTTCAAAAACTACTCATATTTCTATAGCCTCAACAGAGGACACACACAGTGTCTTTATAGAAAAAAATGACAAGAAAATCCACCTTAAGAAATAGTTTAACCCTAAATGAACATTCTCCCATAATTTACTCACCCTTGATCCATCCCAAATGTTTGTGAGTTTATTTCTTTTGCTAAACACCAGGCTTGGAAGGGTTAATCCAAGCACCAAAATATAAAAGTAATGTAACTTTTGATTATCTTTAGATTCATTCAAGATCACATATGCTGTATATATACATTTTATATAATAAAAATTATTATAGTTTATACACAATATTTAAGAAATCTACACAATCATACATGACGTCCAAAAAAATCACATACATTACAGTAAGTTAAATTACTCCTGTGGGTATAATACATATTTTCTGAAGCAAAACGGTTTGTGACACACATTTTTGGTGAAATATTTTTAAAAGTTTCACACCAAAACAAAATAGCATACCAGTGTTCAAATAAATTTAAATGACAACATGGTGGTAACTTTAAATCTTATTGGTATTTGCATGGCTCATGGCAAAATATCACACATATTTTAATAACAATGTTATCACTGTTTTTAAGCTATTATTAATAAAAAGTAGAGATGCACTGATATATCGGCCAATAATCAGTGTCTGTCAATAATAGCAATTTTTCACAATATCTGCAGATAGTTTAACCCCTTAATCGCCCATGTCACTGTGATGTCACCCCTCTAGCTGTAGGCAAAAAAATAGCCGGCGCACTAAAAGTTTGAGGTTTTGACTTTAAAATGTCATCTTGTTGTGTTTTTGGTTGCCAGAATAATTCAATTCAATTTTATTTATATAGCGCTTTTCACAATTGTTAATTGTTTCAAAGCAGCTTTACATGAGTAGATGTAGGGGAAAACACAGAATAATCAATAGATGATATAAGAAGTAGAATACAGCGGCTAAGAATAAACTGTACAAGCGAGTGTAGAAATAATGTAACGTATACAGAATAGAAGGAACAGTACTTTTGGTTCAAAAATAAGGTTTTACCGGATCCCGGCAGACATTCCTTCACAGAAATCAAGAAGACAATTGTGGTTGAATGCAGTACGGCGTACAGACTGGACGGAAACGATCCTAAATAATGCGTGCGTTAATGCAAGCCAAGTTAAAGGTGACATAGAATGATTGAACGGGGTATTTATCCTTGTTCTGTGATATGACATGTAGACAAAAAATGTTTTGTTTGGGTCTGTAATGCCTTAGAAGCTTCCTAAAAACCTCTCTCAGATAGCTCTATTAGGGTGGGGGATTTTAAACAAGTGGTTTTGCACCTATTTGGCTCCCCCTACTGGCTTAACTTGCAATCTCATTACTGATTGGCTGACTTTGCTGCCACTCAAAAAATGTAGCCAATTATTTTAAAGTGGAGGGGCAGTTAGATGCCTGTGATGTCATAAGCATCAGTTTTTCAGATTGGGCCGTTTTCTGGCTGATATTTCTAAAAGAGGAATTTCTATGAGACTGAGATGTTTAGCATGTCTAGCACTTTTTGTATGCTCGTGAATGCGGGTAGACTACCATTATTCAACAAAGACAAGGTAAAAATGGTTTTTCATTCTCTGTCCCCTTTAATATAATCACCAAACGATCTGTATCGAAATCGTCAGATATCACCCAAAATAATCAGCTATCGGTATCGGTGGGAAAAAGTTATATCGGTGCAGCTAGCCAATGTTTTCATTGGCAGTAAAAAACAATCAAAAAAGATACAACTGTTTATTAAAAAAGCATTCAAGAGGAATAGAAATATTTAGAATTTTCTAAAAGAAAATGAACTGGGCAAAAATTCCCAAATTCATTCTCACACATCAATTCTTCACTTCATCAAACCACATTTAACATCAAGAACCGAAGAAAACATTTGTGACACATTAACTGTTTCTGTTGTTGATGATGTCTTATCTGTTGAGTACAACAAACTGAGCGTTTACTCTTGTTTATGCCACAATATAACTCCTCATTGGATTGAGTATGAAAGCTCGGTTTGGCAGTTCTGTCCCGAGGGATTTTTCCACCTGAAGAGAAGCTAAACGGATTGCATCATTTACTCTTTTGAGGGTTGCCACCGAGGCAGAGCTCTACATGCATAGTGCCAGAGGTATCATTGGTAAAATGAAAACAGTGATTGCATGATTCGTACTGTAAATGACCGTAATCACCGGCGCTTATAGACACACTCCGCGTTTTCAGAGTGGTTCGCCGGTGAAAGCGATCTGCGAATATCCCCGGGGAAGGAGGGAAAATCTCTGCTATCGTCGCGGGCTACATTTCATTACAGAAGTGTCTGGATTTGGCAGGGTAGTTTAACTGCAGATAGCGCACTAGCGCTGTTTAGGTGCCATTTAGATGGTAGCCCGGACCATAGACCTCACCATTATCTGCGACACAGCTAGCTGATGGCAGAGTAATTGAAAAAGTGGTTACATTGAGGACAAAACGTGGGCCGGCACTTAAACTAAGCGAGGTTACCGGAGCTGAAGTGATTGGTGGCCATCTGTGAACCTTGACCCTGGACATTAGCAGAGCAGAAAGAAAATTGTACATCACCAAGACCTAAAATGTAAGCATTGTATTGTGTTGATGAAATTGGGGGTGTGTGGCAAACCGATAATTTCAACCTTTAACCGAGTTATGCGATCGGGGGGGGGGCATCTGAACAAGGGATTGGGTACGAGCGAGGCCTGGGTTAATTGGCTCCCTGTTCCAATGATCCTGATTTCTATTGATAGTTGGAGCTTGGCTCAGGGGGGCCTTTTGTTCCCGACTATCTCAGCCACATAGATCCCACACATTAATCTTTGTGTTCCTTTGCCTCTAGACAACAATACAGAGTAAGAAAAGTGTTGTTATGGGCGCTTCGCTAGCATTATTTTCACTGTCCACCAGTATTACGGTGTGTGTGTGTCGCGTGGTGGCTGGGCGTAATGGAATGTGTTGTGTGTCTGGTGAGAAATTACCGCTTCGAGCTCGACCACACAGCTCTGCTTGCCTCACAGCGCCACTGGCCAGAGGTTTTCATTAAGCAATGCTTTAGATCTTCTATTCCTCATGATATTTCTGACATTTTATCACCATTTCCCTTCTCTTATTACCCAAAGGAAAACAGGAGGGGGGAAAGAGGTAAGGGTTATTAGGTTTTCTCTGCAATGTACATGTACAACCAGGACCTATGTTTGCATAAAGCCTTATCAAATATGGCTGTCTATTTGATTCCTCTATTAGCACTGGATCGGGTTCAGATCAGCTAACACCGACCCACATGACCCAGTCAACATGCATAGAAAATGAGGGAATTTTCCTGACTGCGGCTGAATGTGGGCATTTAGACTAAATCAATACATAATTTCACAGACAGAATGCGATGAGATTAGGTTTATTATCTTTGTAATGAGTAATTTGGGGTTGAGCGAAACATTTTGGTGTGGTTCATAATGAATGCGGCAGAGATGGCAGCGTTGCTTACCATGCAATATTCATCTGAAGGATTCGTAGCAAGACACACAAATTCACAAAAGAGGTCTCGAATTAAATATGCATTGTGAAGAGCAAAACAGCAACTAAACAGCTTGGCAGTGTCAGGGGCTCTAATTACGCATGGGATCTCGCAGTACAACGTAATGGAAATATTAGCAAACCAATTTACGAATTAAGAACGGTGGCATCAATACTCTCCGTTTAAATTCCTTCACATTTCTACAGCAAATGACCAAATCTAGCATGGCAAATTATTTAAAATATAAATTATTAAAGACAGAAATAATAAAAAACATTCATCTATTATATCAAAATGGCTATTTTGAGGCTTTGGAGTAATCTATATGGGGTGAAATAACAAAATTGGTAATACATTTTTGTTGTACAGTTTAAATTTGTACAGTTATTATTTTTTTCCATAGTTATTTGTTTTTGTTATTATGTCTCACTCTTCTGGGAAATCAGACAAACTGTATCAATGACTTCATCACTGTTGGGTAAGTTACTTAAAAAAAGTAATGAACTACTAGTTACTAATTACATCTTCAGTCTTAAATGACTGTACAAATTACTGAGATGGCTCGAATAAATCATATAAAATGTACATACATTTTTCTGGTCACACCTTTTAAGATCCAATTCTCACTATTAACTATTAATTATGTTTGCCCAAATATATCCCTAATTACTGCTTATTAATACTTAGTAAAGTAGTTGTTAAGTTTAAGTATCGGTACGAATTGGGATAGTAGAATAAGGTTTTGCAGAATATGGACATCACACCAATAACTCAGTAATATTAATGCTAATAACCAACCAGTTAATAGTGAGAATTTGAAATCATTCTTATAAACTCACCAAAGTAGTGAGAAGGATACATAAAAAACATGTATTTTAACTCATTTTAATGCATTTTGAATTTTGATGTTAAACACTCCACTTTTTTTGAAAATATGCTCATTTTCCAGCTCCCCTAAAGTGAAACATTTGATTTTTACCGTTTTTGGAATCCATTCAGTTGATCTCCGGGTCTGGCGGTACCACTTTTTGCATAGCTTATCCATTGAATCTGATTAGACCATTAGCGTTGTGCAAAAAAATAACCATATATATTCTATATTTTTCCTATTTAAAACTTGACTCTTGTGTAGTAACATTGTGTACTAAGACTGACAGAAAATTAAAAGTTGCAATTTTCTAGGCAGATATGGCTAGGAACTATACTCTCATTCTGGCGTAATAAGCAAAGACTTTGCTGCCGTAACATGGCTGCAGGAGGCGCAATGATATTACACACTGCCCCAAAATAGTTCCCTGCTATTGAAAGTTACCAAGGGGACTTTTTCAGGCACTGATTATGCTAAGCTATGCTAAAATTGGTACCGCAAGACTCAGAGATCGGCTGAATGGATTTCAAAACAGTAAAAATCAAATGTTTAACTCTAGGGGAGCTGGAAAATGGGCATATTTTCCCAAAAAGTGGAGTGTCCCTTTAAATACACTATTGTATTATATATAATTGTTCAACAGTCCAAACACAGTATTTATTTCAATTGCTCCAAAAGTAACCATAATTAAATTACTGGAAAATGAGCCCAACATTTCAAAAGAAAAGAATATGAAGTAATTTCAATATGGCATACCGAGTAAAGCTACAAAATAGCAAATGTAAGAAACCACAGACTCACTAAAAAATAACTAGCATGAAAATTATGATCATTTCAATGTATAGTCTCTATACCTCCAGATCCTGTCACACTTTTAGGAGAAGTGAACAAAAAATTTGTAGGCATCTGCTGTTTGGATTGTAGCCGAGAACCTCAGACATGAGCTCTTCTCTCAGGCCTTTTGCGCAGAGCTGCAGCTCCTGCATTATGTATAAATGTAATGGATTTATAGCCTTAATGTGTAGTTGTGAGTGTAAAGGGTGGAAGGAGCCACAGAGTTACTTCACAAAGTGTGTTTTATTTTAGCGAGGACAAGTTCAACCTGACGTTGTTGCATATAAATCACACTACCTTCACACACTACATATCTAAATACTTAATTACTAAGATGAACGATAGCTATGTTCCTTAACCTAGTGAACTACTTTGTTGCCTAGTGCATCCGGAAGTATCATCCCAATGGTTGGGGAACCTCACAAGTAAAATGTGATTTCAGATTTAATATTTTCCTCACCCTACTGATTTTATATAGTCTGAAAGGAGGTAAATTTTGATATAAATTTGAATATTAGCATATTAGCAAAACAATGCAATTCTCTAAAAACAGCTCAATACAATACAATGCACACAAGAATGTTTGGTAAAAAATAATTTCAATTTTTTTATCAGTTTAATTAGACAATGATTTAACCACCGTACTAGATTATAATAAATTCTACGTTTTGTAAGAGCTGTCAAGTCAGTAGCACACTAACTGCATGATGTTTTAAAACCCTGCCTATGGGAATATAGCCAATTTTATTTCAAACGTACCCTGCTTACGTAACTGAAAAAATGTAGCCCAAGGGTTTTTTAATGGTGATGATATCTTAATAAAAGGAAATCAAATAATGAAACAAAATAAATTCACACAGACACAGTAGTCAATGTCTTTAAAAGATGTTGGCCATGCACAAGCGCTGTTATGAGTCTGGTTCCCGCATGAGCATATTCTGTTCCATCTTACACAAAACACAAATTCAGCCTGTATCGGCATCTTCATTTCTTTCATTCAAGAACGACTGCGTGCATGACGTAATGGCTTCCCCAAAGAAACACCATAATCCACGAGGCAAGATCTCGCTGGATCAAAAGCAGCACAAACACGGTGACCGCATTCTTCCGACAAGATTTTTTGCTGCAGAGAGCTTATGGGTTTTATCATTCATCTGTTCTCTCCCTCCTTCCACCCGCAGAGAGCTGCAGGAGCCGCTCTTAAATTGATCCTATAGTGCCATCTGATGGTGTGTAGAGTTATGAGGAGTCACGCTGATAGGGATGCTCTCAGCTGCTGAGCAGGCTGCTAAAAGCCTGCCTCTTTTTCTTGACTAACTACCAAGACTTCCTCTATTCTAATGGACCGTGCATCATTAGCATAAACCCTTTTGGCATCTGCTGAGAAGCCACTATAGAAATGCAAAAAAGACTGTAAATAAATAACTGGGCTGCCCCTCCTTTCCTTTACCCAGAGTGCCATTGACAGCATCAGAATTCACTCCGTACCACCTTGAAGTCTCGACTTCAAAGACAACACTGTCGCTCTCTCGCGCTCCTCTGCACTCAAACGCACTCTGCTCATCAGCCGGTGCCCCTGATAGAGAGAGGGAGAGAGAGACCCCTGGTAAAATAAAAGCAGTTTAACAATTCTCTTAGGTCTGCTCTGATGTCTCGCTGACACTTCAAATGGGTCTCTTTCATCTCCTTCTGCAGCACTTATCCGGCATCATCCCTTCTTCATCCCCTCCGTTCACTTAATCCACCTGTTGTGAAGAACTTCTTCACATCATTTGCTTATCTGCTGGGGCTCTGCCTCATTTTATCACAAACTGAGAGTGAGTGTGGCAGTAATGATCGCATAATAGCTGCCTGCGACTCAAGCAGAACACTTCTGAGAAAATTCAAGAAATTTACTTTTACCCGATCTCTAATACAACCATCTATCTGTCTGTCTATCTACAGTATTTGTCTATCTAACTATTTATCCATCAATCAATTCATTCATCTATCTATCATATATTTACAGTACTGTACGTGAACTACACTCACCTAAAGGATTATAAGGAACACGTGTTCAATTTCTCATTAACGCAATTATCTAATCAATCAATCACATGGCAGTTGCTTCAATGCATTTAGGGGTGTGGTCCTGGTCAAGACAATCTCCTATACTCCAAACTGAATGTCAGAATGGATAAGAAAGGTGATTTAAGCAAATTTGAGCGTGGCATGGTTGTTGGTGCCAGACGGGCCGGTCTGAGTATTTCACCATCTGCTCAGTTACTGGAATTTTCACGCACAACCATTTCTAGGGTTTACAAAGAATGGTAAGAAGATGGAAAAACATCCAGTATGTGGCAGTTCTGTGGGCGAAAATGCATTGTTGATGCTAGAGGTCAGAGGAGAACGGGCCGACTGATTCAAGCTGATAGAAGAGCAACTTTGACTGAAATAACCACTCGTTACAACCGAAGTATGCAGCAAAGCATTTGTGAAGCAACAACACGCACAACCTTGAGGCGGATGGGCTACAACAGCCGAAGAAGACCCAATCGTGTACCACTCATCTCCACTACAAATAGGTAAAAGAGGCTACAATTTGCACTAGCTCACCAAAATTGGACAGTTGAAGACCAGAAAAATGTTGCCTGGTCTAATGAGTCTCGATTTCTTTTAAGACATTCAGATGGTAGAGTCAGAATTTGGCATAAACAGAATGAGAACATGGATCCATCATGCCTTGTTACCACTGTGCAGGCTGGTGGTGGTGGTTTAATGGTGTGAGGGATGTTTGCTTAGCACACTTTAGGCCCCTTAGTGCCAATTGGGCATCGTTTAAATGCCATGGCCTACCTGAGCATTATTTCCATCCATTAATGTACCACCATGTATGTACCCATCCTCTGATGGCTACTTCTAGCAGGATAATGCACTATGTCACAAAGCTTGAATCATTTCAGATTGGTTTTCATTCCAGACAATGAATTCACTATACTAAAGTGGCCCCCACAGTCACCGGATTTCAACCGAATAGAGCATCTTTGGGATGTGGTGGAACGGGAGCTTCGCACCCTGGATGTACATCCCACAAATCTCCATCACTTGCAAGATCCTATACTATCCATATGAGCCAATATTCTAAAGAATGCTTTCATTCTTTTGTTGAATCAATGCCACGTAGAATTAAGGCAGGTCAAACACAGTATAAATATGGTTTTCCTAATAATCTTTTAGGTGAGTGTACATCAATACATGATCGTTTAATCTATCATCCATCCATCATATATTTGCAGTGCTGTATGTGATCTACAACAATACACTATCTATCTGTCTGTCTGTCTGTCTGTCTATCTATCCTATATTTACAGTACTCTACGTGATCTACATCCATACATGATCCATCCATCCATCCATCCATCCGTCCGTCCGTCCGTCCTTCCATTCATCCATTTATTCATATTTCTACCTACCCAACCCATTCAACCATCTGTGTGTTTGCTCCACTGATTAAAAAACAAACACATTAAAAGTGAAGTTTTGTTTTTTCCTATAAAACATGGACGGTAAACACAGAAATCACCATTAAGTTTATCCAAGCAAAGCAAGTGGGTCAAGTGCTAAGCACAGCAGCGATGTTAGCCTTCAGTTCAACCCACACTGTGCAAAAATGACAAACAGCAAGAGTGTAGACTGAGGTGTTTCCAAGCCCTAAACCTTGTAAGTGATATTCTTAGAGCATTTAACAGCGAGTGAAAGTGACTGGCTTATCCACTCGCTATTGATTAGTGTAATGGACGCCAGTGTCACAGGTCAACAACTAAATCCTTTTAAACCTGAACTACATGAAAGTTCTCTAAAAGGGTGTCCAGACACAAAACCAAATACCAAACCAAAAATTACCAGCGCCAAAAATTGCGCAGCATTATCAGACATTGCATTCACCATGGTCTGATATAAGTGCTCTCATCCAGCCGTCTCTACAGGTCAGCATGGTCGGCGGCCCCCAGGGCCACGTTTTCGGAGAAACATATTGCCTCGTGTCTTATTGATCTGCAGGATATGAAATATGGAGCTCCGAGCTACATCAGCATAATCACTTTTCATGCCGTTCCCACTGGTGACTCTGAAACACTAAGATGAATCTGTCAGAGCTGGGTTGTGCTCACCTCTGGCCTTCAAAACTATGTGCCGTGAAACCTACGCCGCTTTATATTTCATGAGTACACACTATATGGCATTACAGATTCATATCATCATGATAAGAACATGTTGTCATATTAATCCACAATGAGGTTGCTGTTCTGTGACTGAATAGCAATGCTGGCAACATCATCTCAACACAGAATAACAAATGGAGCTTATCTTCAGTGACAAAAGATAACCTGAGTGCAAAAAAATGGGCCTTTATCATTTAATTACCTTAGTTAGGGCATTAATTAGATAATTAATTTAATTACATAGACTATGACTAAATGCCTCAACGTTTGTAAGACCGTGTCTGCGGAGACAAGCATGCTTGAGCATGACCTCGAAAACAATGCATCGCAGTGACTCCATCTGACAAGCACTGTCAATGCGACGGCCGACAACCATGTCACTTTCAGGAGGAATGTGTTTTTTATGACACTGGAAGACAGATACAAGGACATTGACGCTTAAAGGAATAGTTCACCCAAAATGAAAAATTATAATTGACTCAACGACATATCATTCCAGAAATTTTAGTTTTGTAAAACACAAACCAAGACGTTGGTCAGAATGTCCAAGCTACTTTTCTATGCAAAGTGCTTTTAAAACTAGTGCTGTGATGGTTGTCATGACCACCGCACCACCATGGTGGTGCAACGCCATCGCGTTGGTGGAGTGTGAACGGCGGTAGTCTGCACATCACAAACTATGAAAATATATAAAGTACAATTTCACCCAGCGAGATGTCTTCAAGTTTGTGTGAACGCAGAGTTAGTGCACTATTTGCAAGGGTATCAATGAGGAGCGCGGCTGGAAACATTATATCCCCAATAAGGTTCCTCACTTGAACCGTGTGTTGTTTCATGGATGGAAGTGCTCCAACCTACACGCACATAGGCGCCAATCCGAAATGGGTCGTTTAATAAAAAATTACATTTTGATAAAATGCGAATGAGTGGATGGTGGATGAGATAAATCATCAGTGATGTAAATATTAATTGCATACTTTAGATAAAAACGTTTTAAATGTATTTTGCGTAAGAAAGACAGGCACCGATTTGCACGCACAGCGGGGGTCCATTTCTTAAAGTGCACCTATTTCATTGCTAAAAACAACGTTATTTTGTGTTTTTGGTATAATACAATGTGTTTGCATGGTTTATGGTTAAAAAACACATTATTTTCCACATACTGTACATTTTTGTAGCTCCAGATATTCCCTCTCTTCCTAAAATGCTTTGATACAAAACTCAAAATGTTTGTACAAAACTCTTCGATCTGAAAAGCACTGTGTCCCTGATTGGCCAGCTAATCTGTACATTGTGATTGGCCTGAATACCTCTGACGTTAGCAGGAAATGTGTCGCTCCTTACCAATTTTAAAAGATTCGCTCACAATGCAATGCTAATAGGAGTTAACTTACAGGCTGAGTCCGAAGCGGGAGGAATTATGATAATGTCGGTCTTGTCTACATCACCATTCCCAGGAAGTAAACTGTTGCCTTCAATCCGTGTGTTTGTTGTAGCCCAAGAAAAGAGATTTAAGTTGGAGATGAAAACTTGCGTCAACGTTTACTATGGGGTATGTACCTTTGCATATCGTTAACATGTACTAATACACACTTACACACCAAAGGAAATGTAAAATCGTGAATTAGACAATAGGTGCTCTTTAAAGCAGAAATGGAGGCGAAACTGTTTTGAGATTAAATTGAAAAGGGAGCATTAAAAGCAAAACAAAAGGAAGAATAAAGTATAGTGTTCAAGCATTTTAATGAGTTGGTTAAAAATGAAGAGGAATCGCAGGGTATGTTTTAAATATGTTACATATGTATTTATGTGCGTGTGCAGCCGCATATTATGTTACAGTATGTGCAGATCAGCTCTAACGCATTTAACGAACACACACATTTGTTAAGAAACGAATATCCGACCCTCGTTCTTATTTTTATATTTCAAAATATATTTATGCATGATATACGCCTTTATGCATTAATGTGCATGCACGTACACGTGTACGCGCCAACATACACATCCTATAACCACAGTGGTGAACTAGCGCATTACCATCACGTCACCGTCACAGCCCTATATAAAATGAAAAAATATGATCACAAAGTTTACAAAACATGCACTACACTACATCAGATCATCTAAACCCATTAAAAAAAAAAAGAAAACAGAATTGTTAAACTATAAGTTTACCAATAGTGTGCATCCAGGTACATTTATAACCCTTTTGGTTTGTTTACCCAGCAACAGCCATTGTTGGTTCCATTAAACCAACACACATCCTAATTTCTTCTTCTTTTTTTCTGTCTCTTTATTTAAAAGACACAACCAACCTCTATGGACTATATTAAACAGTCACCATTGTCAATTCTTGCATATCTTCACAGCACTTTTGATCCTCAGCTGAGCTCAGAGACTCTCAATCACGTTTACCCCATCCTGGCTGATCGAAAGATTTTTTTGTGATTTTCTTTCGCTCAATCTACATCCACTCATCCCTTCCAAGAAACCCTGTCAGGATTCAAGAGCGCTCACTCCTTTATTGCTTTGGAGATTGTAACGCAATTTAACACCACCACCAAAAAATGAAGAAAAAAAAATCTATGTAAGATTCAATCTGGGTCCGTCCAACTGGTTTGAAAGCAGTTGTGGCTCTGCAAAGCCTGAAAGATGCAGGCAGACAGACGAACAGAGAGAAAGAGACAAAAACAGAATGAGACAAAAAGAAAGAAAGAGACAGATAGACGGATGAAAAAGAGGGACAGCCAGACAAAGAGAAATAGACAGACAGCTGAGAGAGAGAGAGAGAGAGAGAGAGAGAGAGAGAGAGAGAGAGAGAGAGAGAGAGAGAGAGAGAGAGAAAGAAACAGAAAGATAGAGACAGACAGACGAAAAAGAGAGAAAGCCAGGCAGCTAGACAAAGAGAAATAGAAAGACAGCCAGAGAGAGTGAGTGAGAGAGAGAGAGAGAGAGAGAGAGAGACATTCACCAGACACACAGAGAAAGACAGACAGACAGATACAAATAATCACCCAGAAAGATGCACCTGTAATTATTGTAAGATGCATCAGTAAAGTACAATATAGTTTCAAAGTCTCTCCATTAAGTTTTTAAAAAAATGTTTGGTCAGATACACAGCATACAGTAGTACCAATGATTTACCCTTCAATGAAAATTCAAATAAAAAAAAGATAAAAAATGCATAACAACAACTTCTAATTCACTCAATTCTGTGATTGTACGTTTAAAAGCAACTCTGCTTTCGATACATGAGATTCAAAGCCTGACAGACATTATTTCCATTTCTACACAAAACCTTCATTTGCTATTCTATTTCCCAGCTACAGTTGCGCTTTGGGCGAGATTTCAAAATTTTCTGCCAAACACTCTTCTCTGTCAGGCTTTGGGAGGTCCACAGTCTATCAAGCACTTCCAGTCCTGGTTTTTAATCCACAGCGGCAAGCGGCAGAGATTAAAGGAAATGAACACACAAAGGTACAGCATCCATCTTTTGCTCACAGCGCTGACATACTTATTTAAACAGCTGCTAGTCTCAGCTTTTGGTTCCTGAAAGGCAGGTGGGCATTAGTCAGCCGGAATATCTTTTTCATTCTGTCAAAAGGCTGCTGTGTTTTTCAACCGAGTTTCTGGTGCTATTCTACAGCACACAAATACCAAAATTAGGAAAACACATATGTAATAATCACAGGCAACGAAGCAGAAGGATGTTTGTAATTCCAGACACTCTTTTTCCCAAAGCTAAAAATGCAAAACCTCCTTGACCCCGACGCAACTAAACGTAGGTTTGTGAGCGATGTTATTGCAAACAGCTCGTGCAGCGGGAGCTCGGCTGTTAACATGTTTAACCTTCCTGAGCGTTCCAGAATATAAATTGTCGCCGCATTACACACCACGTCATTAACATCCTGACATGCTTTCCACTTCAACACGGTAAGCAGTAATTTCACCGCATTTTAGCGCTCTGTCCCCATGATTCGAATCAGCCTGGTATATGCAAATCCGGGCCAGCTTTGATGCTCTCCATGCCCACCGTTCCAATGTTGGAATCAAATACGTGGTTGGCGGAGAGATGACATGGCGCGCCCAAAGGGTTAGCGCCAATAACTTCTCCGCTGGGGTGACGAGAAATAAGCAGTTCAGAGATTTGGTATCGCAACAGAAGCTAAAATTCATATGGATGACATGTGGACAGATTTGTTGGCTGATTAGCATAAAACAGAATGTTTTTCCTTTAATTAATCAACTTGTTGACGACAGATGGAGTGAAGTGTTTTGAAGAGACGCTGCTGATGACTGCAACAGAGACGCTTTGTTTGCGCTCGTCTATCAACACTCACCGGATCACAAAGCATTCCGCACAATTCCGGCCCAAATAATTGGATTACAACTGTGGCAAAGGGAAACATTTGATCATTGTCGGTACATCCAAACTGTGAATATACACCTGGTTGGGTTATTTGATTGCACAAATAAGTACTATGGAGATCCGGTGATGTCATAAAGTATAACACTTAAGGTATTCATGCAGGTTTACATTGGACACTTTTATTTAAAGTGACTTAAAGTCTATTCAAGGTATACATGCGTTTTCTGGGAATTGAACCCACAACCTGATTTGTGCTACTAATACAATGCTCCACCAATGAATCAACAGGAACACTATACTGTATGTACCATTGTACTTAAAAGTATTATGTTAAATTTACAAGACATTACTTTACACTCAACCCAATTTTCTAAGTTAAAAACATGGATATTTGATGTGAGCTATTACACAAAATTATTACAATATTTATTTAAGTATGTTGTGGAGAATATCTCTTTCTCTTTCGTCTGCCCAATCGCAGCCAGAACAAAAGAGAGAAGCTTCACCTAAAAGTGATCACTGTGGACCAGGAGATGGCAGTGATAACACAGAAAGCACAACCCTCAGCTGCTCCCCACCTCCTTTCAGCTCTGTCAATTCAAATCACATAATGAGAAAACGCCCTGTGTTTGCACATCGGCTTTGCTTCAAATGAAATAACTGATGATTGTTTAACCACCTTTATCATCGAAATGACACATTAAAGTCTCTTACCCAGAGTGCACTGCTGTCATTAACAAACAAGACCGCAGTTCATCAGAGAGACGGACAGGACATGAGACGCAAGCTGCCGGTTATTGTTTTCGAGAATGTCAGATAATGGTCAGGACTAACGGCATCTTCTTGACAGAATTGAGAAGCCAGTTAAAAGAAAATATTGCGGGCAGTAATCTAAACTCAAAAATGAATTGTTGCATTTCCTATTAGAATCTACAATACAAAATAGCATCAATTTTATTATTTAATTTGAGCAATTTTGCTTATATGAATCTAAAAAGTATTTCTTAGAAGGAAAGTTACCCTAAAAATGTCAATCTGTAATATTTTACCTTAACTTTTAAAGGGATTCATATGGCTTTCCTACTGTACTAATTTCTATTCAATGGAAGTGAATGGTGACCACTATTTTTTTACCACTCTCGTTTCTGTGGCACACAAGAATAAAAGTCAGGTTTGAAATGACATAAAGGTGAATAAACGCTACACTGATGATGCATGACAGCTTTCCTATTTTTGGTGAACTTATCCCTTTAAAGTTCGCTCTGTACCGCAAGTCATGTCTATGAACTCTGAAGGTTTAAATGTTGGTGCAAACACGAACGCCCAGACTTTTGACGTACTAAATAATGCATTTCGAGCCACGAGCAATAAGCGCGCTGCATCTGAACACAAACCATGCCTCGATTGCGTCTGTGATATGCATCACAATGCAGATGGGTTCTCTGCACCCTCCTCACCAGAAAAACGAATCATTCCCTTTATCTAGAAACCTGCTCACTTCTCCAACTGGATAAAAGTGACAGCGGAGATTAAAAAATAGATAACCAAGGCAGAACAAATAAAAGTCAACAGAATGAGCAGAAGACATCGGCAGGTCACAAGTGGAGCGTTAATAGCTTAGAAAAAGACAGTGAACGCTAGAGACAACTGTCTAAATGTATAGTTAAAATATTAAGTAACTATGCAGTTTTTAGTACTGCTTTCCAGCCACTGGTGCTGTATAGGGTAAAAAGCATCTCATTTTGAATTCACTGTGGGTCAGGTTGAAATCCCTTGATGTTTCTGCCAATGTCCGATTTGTACATCCCCTTCAGCAGATGGTGGAGATGTGTGAGGAACCAGCAGAGGACTTGAGTCTGGCGGAGGTTCAGGTACCCACCCCGCCACCATGAAGGCACACAGAAGCAGCCTGCAGTCAAGTAGCGGGCATGAAGTGGTACACAAAAAGCTTCAGAGAAGCAGAGAAAGACTGTGAGAAGGCCTGGGTCTGCTGAAAGACTCCATAGTGTCAGGCTACTATGCCTCGTGTACTGGCCTGTCACTTGCTAATGTCTCTTATTCAAGAAAGCAATTAAACAGGCATTGAAATTAATGCATGAAAGTAACTGAAAAATCACTAGATATCATTGTTGTTTCTTTAGGGTCAAAAAATATGAGACCATTTTGAAAATGTGAAAAATTAAGTTGTAATTTGACTGGGATGTTTTAACCCACTGTTGGATCAAATATATATTTTTTTGCAGTGTTGAAAATAAGTGTTAACCCTAATGTAGAAAATGCTACAATGCGCCACAATAAGTGTATAATCAAAGCATACTCTATGATTAGACAATAGGGGTCCGTGGGGAAAAAATTAATGCGGGGTTAGTTGTAACATGGACTGTTTACATTGTTGCACAAGGTTGAGCGTTTTGGTTTTCCGGTGTTTTTTCACGCTGCCAAAAGACGATCTCCCGCAAATTATTGGAAATGTAAAATGTTTTTCCAGAGAGTTTTTGATGAACGAGTGTTTTGGTTGCATGCAAGTAAATATTTTTCATCATATTTTTTTGCTTTCTTAGTTGGGTGTGTAAGATACCAATGCTATGTCATATTAATCCGTGTCTTGTTGAATAAAACATAGCATCGTTTTGAAATATGTCTGCAGCTCTTAGCAACTTTTTGGTGGGCTTGAAAATATTTTGACCCAGCGGGGTTAATTGTAACGCTGTGTTACAACGAACCTCTCAGGACTTACAATATGAAAACCGCTAACGTTAGCATAATTCTTGCCGTTGTTTTAAACATTGTTTTTCACATGAATGATTGCTGGCTGCCAACAAAATAAATGTGCCTGTCTTATCAAAAATCGTGTGTCAAATGTATTATCTTTAATATTGATTTAATAAGGTCACGTCAAAGATTGAAATCATAATGAATTGAATGGCTAAAATCAGACTTTGATGCTCATTATCTCAGAATTTGATTTTAAAATGTAGTATGGTTATTACAGATTGGGTGACATATAAAACAAGATTGTTATAATTGTGCTGCTTTTTCTCACATATTTAGACATTTATAATTGAACTATTGTTAGAAAATGGCTGGATGAATGGATACAGTGTGGATACCATATTATAAACAGATATATAAACAATATCCACTTTAAGTATATAGACAAAATAGCATTGAAATATTTGCCTGCAAGTGTTACAATTTTTAGCAAGTGTTACAACTAACCCCCTGCCTGTTACAATTAACCCCACCTATGGGGTAAGTTGTAACGTTTGCACTTCTGTCACGTTTGGTGTAATTGTCCAAGAATGGTAAATACTAGAAACAAACTTCAAATGTTCATTTGTAGCAGAGATGTGCGTTTTTCTTGTGTAAAAATATAATTCATCAAACTCAAATATTTTTTTTATAATTGAGCCAAAACCAAAAAGCGTTAGGTTGTGCCCCACTCTCCCCTACCCATAATGCACTGTGAAAATCACATTGTTAATTTGTCTACATGTTTATTATTTTAACTCACGTTATTTCACAATTTATATTGAAAAGAAAATGCTTTGCATTAAAAAAAAATGTTTCACTAGCGTTCTTGGACCCCCTGTATATCTCGACTCCACTCCGTCTCATATGTTTGCTTTCTGGCTGGTTGTTTTGCTCCTTTGACCTACTTTACCAATTTTGCCTTCATTAAATAATGTATTGGTTGGAATGAGTGTGCTGTCAATGTGTGCCCAAACCCATTAGATTAAAGAAAATGAAAGACGCCCCTTTTCGAAAACACACACACAAATCCATATTCGCACAAGCCCTCCCTCTCCGCAAGGTGTCAGTTCTTTGACTTTTCTCCCGAGCAGCACTGAACTTGCAAAGGTTAGCCTTCCCCTACCATAGTCATCACGCTCCCGTTGAGACGCCGCAGCTGACAGCTTTAGAGATGGACTGGGATTCTAACACAGTGCCTATATACACTTTAATTCAAAATCCTTACCTCCCTGGAATTGAGATAACAATTTTGTTTGGAATTTCTTACTCCATGTTTTGGCTGTACTGTAAAACGCACGAAACAATATTTTTCACACGTCGTTGTTAAATCTCGAGCCAAGTGAGTCGTTCTGTCCATGAGAAATGTTCCACCCTGGGGCAATAGCACATTCCTGTGTCCTTTAATTCATGGTTGTTTGAGACTACGGCAGGAAAATTAGGAGGAAACTGCAGGATGCATTGGGAAACCTCTAAATGACCGCTGCTCTCATTTTCCCTCAAGGTCTTGTATTTGAGGTGCATATATTTACATTTTTTGGACTATCTATGTATCTGATTGTTCACGGCGGAGATACGAAGCAGCTCAGGCCTATATGAATGTCTCTGATTGCCTGAATACAAAACTCTCGCTGTGTTGCTTAAAATAATGTTGAAATAATATCTCATTAATGAATCAATCCTCCTCCTCTGAACATTGAACAATACTAAAATATTCAAATTGTCTTCGAGATACAGAAACTGGGATCATCTACCCATAATGCTTAATAGTTTTGTACTCTGGCAGCATAAAACCGAGCTGTTATTTAGCTAACCGGTGCAATCAGCTACATTTAACAAACCTTCAAATATTCAGAAAGATTCAGAGAGATTCTTTCATTTAAAATTCACCATGAAAAAATATCATTATAATCAAACATTTAGTTTCAGGATTAAGAGCAAGCAAATATGTGTTGGTTATAAAACACTTCTTCATGAAGTGATGGTACTAAAGCATTGTGGTTCAAACTGTTTGAGGCAGAGTACTGATAAAAAACGTATCTTATCAGTTCTCATAAATTAACTTATAAAAGGAATAAGAACTTGAAAATATTAAGCTATATTACGAACCACAGTGGGTGTATCTAAGAAATATGATGTCTTTTGAACCTGTGTCATTTATAAATCAAGACAGCACTCCGCTCAGTGGAGGGAAATCATGAGAAGAAAAACAGCTCTTTCATCCTTTCCTTAAAGAAAAAATGCACCTAAAATTTTTTTTACACCCTTATGTTGACTAAAATTCTAATTTTCTCTCTACGGACACACACAAAAAAAATGAATTTTCGTAAGCCAGATCTTGCAAAAAGAATGTGCATATATACTGTATATATATATATATATGCACACATGCATGTATAATTTTAAGAAAAAAAAATATATTGATATATTAAATATTTACATATAATATAAATTATACATAAATATAAAAATGTAGATACACATCATGAATTTTTTTTTAAAAATATATAGATGCATGTGTGTGCATTTATCTATACAAAATTATTATACACAGTTCGCACACATTTATGATGTAAACCAAAACTTTTATACTCCTATAGATGGTTTCAGCAGTAACAACATAAACAAGCGGCTTTTGTGGTCAACACATAACCTCCAGTAAACTCTGCTAAGAATTAATAACAACAAAGTCCTTTCAAAGTAGTTCAGTTATATAGAAAGTCAAATAAACAACACATAGATTACCTTTGAAACCAAAACATTAGTTATTTTCGACGAGGTATTTGTTCAAGATTTCTATTAGGCAACTAGTCAGACCATTAAAAAAACTGAAATTGGAAGTAAAGTCGCGACCAGACGCGTGATCGCGCCACTGCACGTGCTTCCAATAAAACAGTCTATAGATAAATTGTGACTAATTGTTATGCATCCCTATTGCAAAGACTATATATATATATAAAAAATATATTTTTGCATAGTTAATTTGACTTGTGCATGTACGCAGAAGTTTGAAGCATGCACACTGCATCTCCTGGGCTACATACTGTACTACATTCTTCTGTACATGCATGCGCGACCTATGCATACAATGTAAATGCGGTTACAAAAACCAGGCAGTCCACTTTTCTAATGACAAAACATGGACCCTCGCGTATGCATAAAAACAGGCTGATACTTCTAGCTTAAGTCTGTCAAACACCACAATCTAAAACGGAAAATTATCATTCATTTTTGTTTATATTGTAACTCAGATTATTTTTATTGTACACTATAATGCATCAAAAGTAACAGACTCAAGCCATTGGGTTGTAATTTTATCTATGCAGGATTTTTTCAACCCAAAATGCTGGGTTGTTTTAACCTATTATTGGGTCGGGTATAAACATTTTCTGGGTTAATTTAACCCAAAGGCTGGGTTTATCTGTTTTGACCCAAGACTGGATTAAAAAGAACTTAGCATTTTTACAGTGAATATTATATTTCTATTCTACCCTTATGCCTTTTAGATAGTTTGAAGTCAAATACAGAGTATTTGACGCAAAAATAGCATCGGTGCTTTTTGCATTAAGATTTTGTGAGCAAGCACGACTAGATAATCAATAAATATTATCCATAGAATAAAGCATTGGTTTGAAACTGCAGATCGAATAGAAGGTATTGCTAACTATTTCTTTTAATGCCAACCATTTGCCAACCACACAAACACGACATAAGCCTGAGCCTTGACAATGAACTTCTCTCTCATAGTCTATAACCAACATTTGAGTCAAAAGACCCTCACGCTAGTCTAGCACATTACGATGTCATCACCAATTTATACGACATACTCTGCAAGAGCCTCTCATCCGCTGTTTATTAATAAAGAAATGTGTGTTTATCAATCAGGCACTGCACATTTCTGGTTGGAGCGCAAATCAAATCTCCTCCAAATGTGACCGCAAATGCGAAACTAAATGAGACCAAAACAAAATCTCATTTTCTGTACTGATATTTATAACTATCAATGACATTGCTAGGCAATGACAAACAAACAACAGGCAGGATATGATCAAAAAAGAGATAAAAGTCGAATCTATCCGATGTCCCGGGGGGGCGTATAATGTTTCTGTGGTGCCTGGTGAGCACACGTCTCATCTGTGCAAATCCTGTTAAAGTGGAAAGAACTGTCTTTGAGCACATCAAGCCTACAGAGATTTGTCTAGCAGCGTGATGGACCACATCCACCGGCTGACACAAGACCATAGTGCGTGCGTGTGTGTGTGTGTGTGTCAAACCTGTGTACTACTGTGGCATACCCTTACTGCACATTGAGACCACCGGTGCCATTGTCTATAAGCCTAAGGTCATGCTTATATGACCAAACACTTTTAAAAGACCCTTTAATTTTTCCATTATGTTGATTGATGTCCTTTGAGGTACTTCACAACCTGAAATATCACGGGAAAGTGCCTCCAGATTCATATATCAGTAATGGTGGGAGTATTCTGACACATTACAATTCTGTTGGTTCTATTCCTACCAACTAATTGCATTGGTGTGATTAAATACGCAGATCCAATCTCATTTCCAAATTCCGTAATGTGATACACTTGCGTGAACCGCGGTGGAAAAAAATGGTTTCACGCTGAAAATGAGAAACGACAAATCAAAAGCGAGCACTGATGGCTGCTTATTTTTGGCCGTACTGTAGCCGGGGCACAGCAGAATGAATACGCGGTGACTTTTGACTGCTCGTGCACCTCTCCCTGTAGCTATTTTCTAAAACACAATGGTCTGAGAGCTTTAATTATTTTTGGCCTTGAACGGCTAATATACTTTTAATTGCTTGCTATTTCCCATGGACCGTTTTATCTCCCTGACGTCTTCCTAGAACAGTATTCGTAATTTTGTTGGGGTTAAGCAGACAGAATTTCATCCTAAACCACTATTTACTGTAAAACGTGAGTGGTAATGAGAGGCGAAGCAACCCAGAGCTGCTCTTTAAACAGCATGCAGCATATTTATAAAAAGCAGTGCATCCAGTAAGCTTAGCCGTGCCACAGACCCCCTCTATTTACAGCGGATCACGGGAGCGAGCCATACATGCCAAAAAAGCGAATACTGATGCCTGACACGTATTACATTAAAAAGAGCAAATGGAAAAAAGAAGGCTGATGTCTCCTTCAGACAGGACGATAGGCATGTTAAAAAGGTATGTGGTGGCTTTCACATAAACGTGATGCAACTTGTGTAAACAAGGTGTTTTGATTCATTTGATGAAAATGCATCGATGCCTTTATAATTTTTTACATTTCTTCATTTATGCATTTGGCAGATACTTTTATCCATTATGAGTTTCAGTGCATTTAAGCTATACATTGTTATCAGTATATGTGTTGTTCACTGGGATCAAACCCATGACCTTCTGTGCTGCTAATGCAATGCTCTACCAGCTCTTATCAAACTGAAAAAGGCACCGCTTTATAAAACAAAGCAACACAACTGCAATGCTCTACCAATTGGGCTACAAATGCAAAAGCATTACCAGTGCTTAACCTTTTACTGATATAGAGATATAGTGCTTCTGTTTCAGCGTGTTACTGCTATAATATTATATAACATAATATATTTATATAAATGAATATTTTGATAAAGGTAATTTAGATTGGGGTTTTAATTCATGTAAAGTGTTAGGGCTGCTTTAATTGCACATAAAATCGTTAAGCTTTAATATCAGTAAATATTAGGTTAATGAACATTCTTAATATGATAATATTTCTTATTACACAGCTCGTTGAAATGCTTGATTCTAATTGGCCAGTAGCAACATTTGCAGGTTTGTTATTCCCAGATAACAACTGCTGAAAAGTAATAACACATGGATGCTGCAAATCATTTTGACAGGTACAGTTTATTATTACACAAAAATGAAATATAAATACGTCTTTAATAACACACATAACATTATATTTACAAATGATTTAACCGAAAGTCAATGGGTTTTCCTCGCGTGAGGTCTGTATTCGCTAAAAATTAAAATCGTATTAAAGGGGGTCCGATCTGTGATTCGATCATAATGAGAAAAGTATGCGTGTTAATGCGTAAATCGTAGTTTCTCAATCAAATGCAAAAATGCCTTTGTACTAATTGTGCTTAAGTTCACATCTTATTTTTACCTCTTATTTACATATCACATGATTCTTGTCACAGAAACATGCAATAGCACGGCAATGGCAACACGCAATATTATGGTAATGGAGTCACGTCCTGTGCATTCTGCAGCGTTCATGTGTACTTTCATAACATTAAAGCAATAAAATAGCAGTGTGTCTTTCAAAAAGTGTGTTTTCTTTGCCAATACCTGAAAATTTGAACTAAAGGCGTGAACAGCTTTTTACGAGTTCAGATTTGGGATACTGTTAAACTGTTTCAGCGAGTTAATTTTTTGATGCGGGTTAAAGATGAAAGGATTTTTTTTATATTTGGGCTGTGAAAAGTCATTGGGATACTTTGGGACTAATCTTGAAAGTGCTTCAGGCTGGTTTTGACACATGAATTTTGCAACCCCATTCCATTTGGTAGGGATTATATAAAATGTAGGGGTGCACGGGGCAAACTAACGTGGGGTTAGTTGTAACACGGACTGTTTACATTGTTGCAGCGTTTTGTTTTTCCGGGGGGTTTTTTATGCTGCCAAAAGTTGATCTCCCGCAAATTATTGGAAATGTATACTGTTTTACCAGAGAGTTATTGATGAACGAGTGTTTTGGTGGCATGTAAGTAAATTTTTTCATCAACTGTTTTTTTCGGTTTCTAAGTTGGGTGTGTAAGATACCAAATCCAATGCTATGTCATATTAATCAGTGTCTTGTTGACTAAAACATAGCATCATTTTGAAATATGTCTGCAGCTCTTAGCAACTTTTTGGTGGGCTTGAAAATATTTTGACCCAGCTGGGTTAATTGTAACGCTGTGTTACAACGAACCCCTCAGCACTTACGATATGAAAACTGCTAACGTTAGTGTAATTATTGCCGTTGTTTTAAAGCTACATACGAATGATTGCTGGCTGCCAACAAAATAAATGTTATCAAAAATCGTGTGTCAAATTTATTATCTTTAATATTGATTGAATAAGGTCACGTCAAAGATTGAAATCATAATGAAATGAATGGCTAAAATCATTATCTCAGAATTTGATTTTTGAAACTGTAGTATGGTTATTACAGACTGGGTCACATATAAAACTATTTTTGTCATAATTGTGCTGCTTTTTCTCAAATATTTAGACATTTGTATACATTTATAATTGAACTATTGTTAGAAAAGGACTAAATTAATGAATACAGTGTGGATACACGTCTATTATAGACAGATTTATAAACAATATCCACTTCAGGTATAAAGTATAGACAAAATAGTCTTAAAATATTTGCTTGCAAACTTAATTTTTAGTAAGTGTTACAACTAACCTCACCTATGGGGTAAGTTGTAACGTTTCCACTTCTGTCACGTTTGGTGTAATTGTCCAAGAATGGTAAATACTAGAAACAAACTTCAAATGTTCATTTGTAGCAGAGATGTGCGTTTTTGTTGTGTAAAAATATAATTAATTAAACTCAAATATTTTTGAATGATTGAGCCAAAACCAAAAACCGTTAGGTTGTGCCCCGCTCTCTACTACATGTAAACATTTTAATCAGATTGCAATATTTAAGGTACATGTAAACTGTATTGCAATAACCTGCAATCTGATTAAATTCAGTTGGATTGACAAAATTTTGCACATGTAAACATAGCCATAGTTGAAATAATAGTATAGTATAGTATAGTATTAATTATATGAAATAATAAATCCCCCTTTAAATCTATTTCAAAGCAAAAACATAAAAATGAAGATACAGTAATTCTAGCATACTTTTACTTAAAATTGTACACTTGCTTTATTGCTTCAGGGCTTAAAAATGAGAGACAGTAACAGCCCAATTCAGCTCAAGAGACTTAAAGGACAGCTGAATAGCAGTCTATTCCCACAGCTCATTTTCATATTCATTTAGTCACTGCTGTCTCTCTGTAGGCAATCTACATATCTTGTCCTGAGACAGCGGAGAGGTTGAATCACAATTCGCAGGACCCATCAGTTTAGGAGGCACATCTTGATCTAACAATGGCTTCGCTGTACCGCGCGTCTCCTATCGGCGCCTTTATCTCTCAGCGGAGCGACGTGAGACTTCCTGTTCCCCTGCCTGAAGTGCTATCGACTTATAGAGCAGAGCTGGAGTTTGCTCCCTAGATTAAGGGGGTGATTACGCCGGCGAGCCGCTCAATCCCTGCAAACCCACAGTCTGTTTATTGCCATGCAATCATATCCAAACATACAGAGAACAAGCCCCAGCAAAAAAAGGTAGATTGTAATTTTCGAACAATCGGCCTTTGTTTCTAATCGACTTCCTGCAAACGCTGAACACTTGTGTTGTCAATGTACTGTAGGTGGCTGCTAATCCAAAAAAGCGGTTTGCTTAAGCTTTTGGTGTGTTGCCAGCATGCTTGGAAACTTCAGTTTGCACAGTATGTTTCAGATCATCACGGGTTGACTTTTCCAAATAGCCAACATGTTTAAAGATTAAAATATCTCAATTATGAACTGAATTACTGAACAAATGCATACTCTAATTAGCCATGTTTATCTTCCAACAAGCAGTTTCTCTCTGTCTCTGGCTCAGGCGAGTCTTCCCGAAGCATCAGTCTTATCTCCACAGATACATGCTCAACCCCACAACGTAGCAGACAACCAACAGCCTCCGTTACATGAACAACAGAATTTGCATAAACAGCATCACCACTTCTTAAGGTTACAAGATGAAACTTTACATTTTTTCATGCGTGATACTGAACTAATTTGTTTTATTATTCGTGCATGCAATTCCAGCTCTAGATTATGCAACACACTGTAAGTCAGAGGATGCAATGTTACAGTGGCATAAAAACAACAGTTTACTTTACTGTAAAGGTAATTTTTTCAATGATGAAATACTTTTTCACAGATTAAGCATCCTCTTAAAGCGATTAAACCCTGTGGTGCTATACAAAACATTTCTCTGGTTGAGCATCTCTACCCGGTTGATCTGGCAACACTGTCTCTACCTATGGTGTGAGTTTAAGGGTGCGACCTCTAAGGTATACTAAATAAGTTTTTGGTTTACTAACTGCTTAAATGACATCTATGGGCTGTTTTTTTTTGTCTCATACTGCATGTAAATATACTTTTATACGTGTTGGTTTGTTATGGTTTGTGCCCAGATGCTCAGCTGTATTACGGCATGGCTATTACATGTTTGCAGGTCCCAATGCTACAGGTCATCATGGTTGGTGTCACTACTCAGGGACTGCACGTTAATTTTCCACTTATACTTATTCTGCTTTCTTAAAACAACTTTGCATTTGGCTGAAAGCACTGCATAAACAATCTATACACAATATTATTGTTATTAATAATAAAAACTTGATTACAAAACACTGTTTGTTATGTGATCTCAACATGGCAGCCCTCATAAGTGTGTGCCCAGAATAATATAACCGTAAATGTACATTTAAATCCTAATTCACCACAACTTTTCTAATTTTAGTAAACACTAGACTGCACCCCAAATCTAATGATGTTCAAACTGATCATATAACAGATACAAATTCATGCTGTATTTCTTTCTTTCTTTTTAAAGCTGCTGCCATAACAAGATGCAATTATTACACCAGGACCTGTTTAAAGACCGGGTGGCAAGATCAACCTGCAATGCACCAATTTCTGGCCTGGTCTTGGAGGGCCCTGGCTTTTTTGATGTTGCCAAAGAAGGGGACTCATACCTGGCAATTGCCTCTCAAGTGAACCATGCACCTCCAGAAAATGGCCATTTATCAGAAACAAATGAGATGTCATAGGTCAGAACAGCACCCAGGCCTTGCATCCTCCACAGGCTTGCTATTTGTCACACCAAATGAGCAAAACAACAGGCTCTGCAGAACACTGCGAGGACAGCCTCTCCAATTAGTCAACTGATACGCCGCCGCTGCTATCGGCATCAGCAAGCTGTATATGGTTTACTTTGAAAACTTTACTGTCGTGATGTACAAAGCTCGGATTTAATTGAATACATACCAGCTTATAGCTGAACACATATAAGTTGCGTACAAGTTTTAAAAAGCGCTAATTTCCATCTTAATCAAACACACAATATATAGATTTAGACATCCATCCATTCCGCACTATTCTCCAACATACTACTGCAAAACAATGAAATAAACTATCACAACAATATACTAAAATGTGAATTAATGCCTGTAATTTCAAGACACAATTATTGAAAACAAGAGGTAGCATAGCCTTCAAATTTTCAGGAAAATACTGAAGCATTATGTGGATGCTCATTTGGATTATAATTATCCAAAAAAACATGTTCTGCAAACTGCCAATGTTATATTGAAAGTCCTTGGAAGTAAAACACAAAAGTCTTAGGAAATGAGGATGCAGATGAAATAAGCTGAGCCACTGAAGCGGTGTCGAGAGAAGCTTTTATTCTACGCAAATCTCAAGATGTCATTGTTTCCCGCGTTCTAAGAATTTCAAGGATTTTTGAGTCTATGAAGGTGATTCGCCTTCCACTGTTTAATGCCACGCTTGACGAACACCTCTATGAAAGCATATTTGCAGGAATTGCGTTGAATTTTTTCTATGAGTGGATTTGAAAAGTAATCTTTCTTAAAATATGAGCTGCAGGACTAAATGTGATTCATGAAATCAAAAGCCAAACTAAGAGAATGTTCTGGACGGGATCAGGTTGATATCAATTCATGCGTTATTCTGCACAGCAAACTATAACAGTAATTCCCATAAGCAGGTACAAGGAGGAACTTCTGATGTAAACCTATAAATCGACCTGGAAGTTGCACCTTGGGGTAACACTTTACTTGAAGTGGTGTTCATAAGACTGACATGACACCTTCATAATCATGACACGTGTGAAGGAGATTTTATGCACATTTATGACAACTGTCATTAAGTGTCATTTGTTCAGTTATGTCAATTTTAACGCAAAGATGACATTGTTTGAGATGTCTTTGTTATGACAAATTGACATAAACCAATACATCAGAACTTGTCAAAACAATAATTATCAATCTTAAGAAACTACCTAGCTGTATGGGTTAAAGGGGCCATGGCACAAGACTTTTTTAAGATGTCAAATAAATCTTTGGTGTCATCAGAGCACATATGTGAAGTTTTAGCTCAAAATACCATATAAATAATTTATTATAGCATGTTAAAATTGCCACTTTGTAGTTGTGTGCAAAAATGTGCCGTTTTGGGTGTGTCCTTTAAAATGCAAATGAGCGGATGAAGTGCAAACACTGATCACAATGATGGTGGTTTGTTGCAATTGAAACTCAATTGTGCTGTGAATTATTTTCTCTCTCTTTTTTTCTCTGCAGTGCTGTGATTGGATAGTGCAGATTAAGGGGCTGTGTTATTATAATAAGAGCTCCTTATGACATCATAAGGAGAGCCAAATTTCAACGACCTATTTTTTTCATGTGCTTGTAGAGAATGGTTTACCAAAACTAAGTTACTTGGTTGATCTTTTTCACATTTTTTAGGTTGATAGAAGCACTGGGCACCCAATCATAGCACTTAAACTTGGAAAGTCAGATTTCATGCCATGGCCCCTTTAACATTACATTAAAGGTTAAACAATGTCATTAAGTGTTAAATTATGTCAAATAATTTTAAATACCTTGTCAAAAGATTATACTTAACTTTATATATGTGCACAATACATAAAAAACTGAAGGAACAGAACTTGTTCTTCCTCACACAGTGTGTTATGAAATTTTCTGACATAGAAGAAAAAATATCAAAACAATTAATTAGTTTAATTAATAAATTAATTAAATGTAATTAACAATTTTTGACGTGATGTGGACCCAACACTGCATGGCTTAACCCATTATTGTAACCTTTTCATTTAATTGAATCGCTCTCCAAATGCAATAAAATATAATTTTATAAATTTTATTTGTTAAACACATGGAGGAAACTTAAAAAAACATTATGAACCGAAGAATATTTATGATGCTATTATAAAAATATTTGACAGAGTATTAACACTTAATGACATTTTAATGACAAATTATATTTGTACCACTGTAGTTGAGGTCAAGAAAAATATTGATGACGCTGTTATAAAACTACATGACAGAGTATTAACCCTTAATGACATTTTAATGACAAATTCAATTTGTATCAATGGGTCAGTAATGTTGTCTTAGTAATGTCAAGTTGTCATAACAAAGACATCTCAAACAATGTCATCTTTGCATTAAAAATGACATCATCAAATGACACTTAATGACAGTTGTCATAAAATCTCCTTGGCAATGCTCATGGCAAGTGTCATGTCATGATTTTAAAAGTGTCATGTCAGTTTTATGAACAACCCTTCAAGTAAAGTGTTACCCAACTTTTTGTACAAATTTATTTTCTTTATTGTACCAAAAAATGTAGAGGACAATGTGCAGACAACACATGCAAGAGTGAATATCTGCAATAATGGCCATTTAAATAAAACTAATAATAATGTTACATCAACATTTTGTCAGTATGAGTGTAAAAAATATAATTCTGATCTATTATACTGTATATAGCTATAAAACACCAACCTATTTTGGAGTCAAAACGTGTCTGATAAACCAAGTTTATGGAAACTGCCACTGTCCTTCATAATATCACCCTAAGCTTCAAGCAGTCCAGAGCCAGGCAGACGTCTGCAGACAGAGAACACTGTTAACAATGTAGGGAGCTGTTCTTGGCACTCCGCAGCCATGACACTTTGCCCACGCACTCTCTCGCACACATGCTGTCCGCTCATTCGGTGCCGGCGGGGGAGGATACCTCGGGTTTGAATGTCAAAGAGTCAATGTATACAAACAAGTCTGGGAAATTGATGATGCTCGGGTGTGCACGCGTTCTGTAAAGCATAATAATATTCCCTCTGCCGTGTCATATTTTCGAGCTGGACTTTGAAGGTGGGTGCCTGTGAACATGAGCCGTGGATGACATTATTAATCTCAATTTGGGATCTCGGTGAACACGCATCGAGCCACAACAAGAGAAACCGATACGGTGGCGTCTCGCAGCGGGCATTCCTGGATTACACTATAGTAGTGTATCCTGTGCATCCCCTGTGACGCATCAGTGTGACCGAAGCTACTAACCGGTGACCTTTCGAACAGATAGCCAAAAGTTAGCTGTCAGATGGCTGCCATTACACCCAAAATCATCCTGAACAGGCATCGATTTTTGTTTCGCGGCAGCCGGGCAGTTTATGGAGGGCAATTAAGAGCTGTTTTCTTCCCCTGGAAGTCCTACGCTGAGGGCCAACCGGTCTGCCAAAATGGCTGTAAGAGGATGTTTAGCAGCTGGGGTGTTTGCTAAATGGAAGCGAGAGCAATGCTTTGTGGATCTTTAAGGACAAGAACGCCTTTTTTTCCAGTAATAATAAGGTACGCAATGACAGCTGTTACCGTTCCACTTATTGAGTAAGTGCGAGCCTTGTCACACAGGAGAGCAGCCCACCGTGATGTCACCGAACGCGAAAGATGCAATTAAAGGCTCACCTGAGAGAAAATGTGTGCCGTCGTCTCCGCGGGCTGTTATGAAGTCCAGCATGCTGTGCGGTCGAGATAAAACAGTTCGACGGAAATTCTCTAGGAAAACGGTCTCAGTGTGAAGATTAGAAATCCCTTGTTATGATATTTATTAGCAGCATAATAAAATAAACTCATAAAATGGTTAGGGAATTGCTTTTCTGAGGATATTTCTTTAAATACTGCTTCATATTAGACCATACAACATTAACAGATGACAAGCGCCACAAACATACACCAGAAAAAAGCCATCAGTAAACCAAAGGAACATAAGTATCTTTGAAATCGTTCATTATGATCTGTGTTTATACTGCTTTAAATGCCTCTGATTTGACCTTGCATTCATGTTCACAGCAGTCTTATCTTTGATTGGTTATTGACTGCACAAAAGATTGAAGCAGGCCTACATAAAATGAAATCCTGTAATAAATACCTTGCACAATATTTTTTATCAGATCAACTCTACAGCCCCACACACACAAAGGAGAAGGCTGTGCTATTTTACCTTTATTTTCCGAATTACCTCTGTCTTTTATCCCTATATCCTACTTCGCACGTATTTTCACTATCTCTCTGACACAGTTTGTTTCTGTTTACGCTGGCATTTGGCGTTTTATGTTCTGTTGTATTGTGCATATTGATATTTCACACCAACACAGTCCTTCGAGTTGTCACAGGTTGCATAACATTCATACTGCCAGATCCACTGCCAATCCTGTCTGGCAAAGGCTCTCGTCGCCCATGGCAAAATAAACATCAAAACCTCACCATGCACGCTAAACCGAAAGAGATTCAGGAGCAACCTCGCCGCTCAACGCGGATGAGGCCGAAGCAAAAAAGCAGATTAGGAATACATCAGACGACCCCCGATAAAAAGAATCTCATCTCTCAAAGGGTTTACCATCCGTCCACAGCCGAGCCACCCAGGGTTTGAAGGACACTGCAGGTTTCCGGCATAAAAAGCTAAGGAAAGGGGAGCGCATAGTGCGAAAACAAATTAATGACAAAAATAACTCGGAACATGTGACTGATGAGATAAAGAGCGGAAGCAACAGAGGAAAACCTGAATCATTTCAAACCACTGGATAATAATCCACACAGCAGATGGGATGATGTCTAGTGGGACTGGAGAAGTGAAGCTTCATGGTGAAACGCCTGAGCACATTTAAGACATTACCGTTAATATCCTCCTGATCTGCAAGTACCAAAACATCCGAAAGGCTCTAACTTGACAGAAACCCAACAGCTGGCCTTCAAAAGTCCCTTTTGATAGCAAAATGATCCAGTCACAACAACCAACAAAGCCTTTACCAAGACCTCAAGACATGAGCACCACCTCAGTTAGCCACGGCAGCAAAAATGTCAACTGATTCCACCCTCCGTTGTGCTTTCTTCAATTTCAGGGATTGTATGTTGTCTTAAGGAATATCATCTGCATAATACCTCATAATCCTGCGAATCCAGCCAGCGCCTGCGTGACAGCAACATAGGCAGAGCCCGCAGGAGAGGTTTAATCAAAGGTCAAAACAGAATCTTAACACCATTTACCAGCACGACCCAATCCCTCTTCTGGTTTGCTGCCAAATTCTAACTCAGATGGGAAATGTGATTTCCGATGACTTACTCTACAGTGCATGCAAATGAGAAACTAATGTCATTAAAAAAAAATATCTGAAAGCAACTGTTTGATGCTGTTTTAATGGCCGGGGACATTTTCATCTCTGTTTTGACACAGCAAACAAAGGCACATCCGCAACGTGTGGCCATTTACGCAGCCGCGAGGAAAGCCAAGCGCACAATTTGCCTTTCCAGGCAAACTACATATTGAGGCTGTCATAGCAATACTGTTGACAGACAGATTGGGTGTTTGTTTAGCACTCTGGCAAATTCAGCCGTGCACGTAACGTATATTACAAAATAAACTTTACTTATTGCCTGCGCCAGTCTGTCTACGTGCACCCTCCCTTTAAATGCACAACCCCTGAACTTGTTTTATTCTGCTTTAAAATAGCTGCTGCTTAACATACAGATTCTTTTGGTTTTTCACTTAAAAAGATTGAAAACAACAGGCAATTTTCATTCAGGCACCTTTTCACCTCCAGTTGCCACCCCTGCATTGGAATGAAGACGGTACGGGCTGAGCACAAACATCTGGAAATCCTGAGCAGATACCGCCACTTTTAAAAGATTAAATAGAGCACATTTAATAACATTCTACTGGGGGAAGACTAATGTTTCTTTTCAAGGGCATTAGCATTTTGATAACCAGCCGAAGACTTTTCTTCCACACGCGATAAGGAGAGAACGCCAGGACGCGTAGACAGCGTGAAATAATTGCCACGCAGCATGAGAAAAGTCAGCATTTATAAAGGAGAGGGGGAGGCGGAAAAAAGGAAATAATAAAAAATGGGGAAAAAAACATTTTCAGGTAGATGAGAATCGAGGGAGTGCTGATTCTAGAGTTCTGGAGTACTCAAGGTGATTTCACACTTTAAAGCAGACAACTATGAATAAGTGCAGTCGGAAATAATTATGTAAAAACTGTAAAAGCTATGTCTCAGCACTATATTCCCATTGACCAGACAGTCTGTCTTCACTTAATCACAGTTTTTCTGACGTTTTATACTGTACTTTTAAAATACTGTGAATCAGATGTACACTTTATACACTGAATGCAAGAGCTACATCTCATTTGATCTATTGTCATTTGTGAAGGATAATAGCATTATACTTCAATATTTTTTAAAGTGGATACTGTAGTTCACCCAAAAATGAAAATGATGTCACTTACTCAAGTTGTTACAGACCTGTATTAATCTCTTCGCTCTGCTGAACATACAAGGAAGATATCTATAATAAGGCAGAAAATAGGAGCACCATTGACTTTGAGTAGGAAAAACAAATACTACGGATGTCAATGGGCCTCAGAAACGGTTTGGTTACAATCAAAATATCTTTCTTTGTGTTCAGCAGAACAATGAAATTTATACAGGCCTATAACAACTTGAGGGTGAAAAAATGATTTTTATTTTTGGGTGTACTATCCCTTTAATGGTGCGTTCACACCAGGCGCGGAACAGGCAACAAGCGCGAGTGTTACAAACCCACATAAATTAATTTGTTCTGATGAACACAAAGGAAGATATTTTGAGAAATCGTTTGTGGACCCCATTTACTTCCATAGTATTATTTTTTTCCTACTATGGAAGTAAATGGGGTCCACGAACGATTTCTCAAAATATCTTCCTTTGTGTTCATCAGAAGAAATAAATTTATGTGGGTTTGTAACAACATAAGAGTAAATGATGACAGAATTTTAATTTTTGGGTGAACTATCCCTTTAAGTCAATGTCTGGATCACGCAGCTTACCGCGCCATTCTCGCTTTCCGCGTGATCCGTGCAAGATGAAAAATCGGAACTTTGGCGATTTTTGCGCTGCGTTAACCAGGAGCTTGATCTAGCAGTGACGTGATTACAGGAAGCGATCTGAGGCACAAAAACAAAACAACAATGGAGGACAATCATCATCGCTACACAAGACATCTTCGTACTTTTATAGGAATTAAAAGCATCTTGTTTGAAAGAAAGTGAGGAGGTAGAACCAATTTGAGCTATATAAGCCCCTCCCATTATGCAAATTTACGCGTAAATGTCTCGAAGGACTAGAATTTCACACGCGAATGAAGCAAGTGAACTCAATGCTCAAGCGTCCAACTGCGCACGAATAGCGCGTTTTTGACGCCTCTTACGCATCTGGTGTGAACGCACAATAAGTCTTTAGCAAACTTAATTTTAAATCTTGGTTAAGCCTATCTGTGAAACCCAGGCCCAAGTCATTCTTGTGATTTTTCTACATTAAATCATACATAATGTAAAGGCCATGTCAAAGATTTTATATTAAGTTTATTGAATTAAGTTCGAAAGGAGCATGGTCATGTGATCCAACCAATCAGCGCAAAGAGGTGCCTATAAACAGCCGTCCCTCACCTTTGTCCCATAACAGTTTTTTTGCAGCATCCCATCACCTCACTCTCAGCTAGTTCATCTTTCCCAATGACAGAGGGGTACTCAGGGTTCGGGCAAAAATTCTGAACTTTGAGCCCTCCACGCAGACAGCACGCCAAATATGCTTTATTATCATATAACCCGATTGCATGTTAATCCAAAATCGTGAAATTCAAGTGAAATCAGTGACTGAAATCAAACTATGATGTTCCTAATTTGATAATTACATTTTAAGACTTCAGCCTGGATTTCACAGACAGGGTCACATAGATTTTTACGGCATTAACTTCAACTAGACGCGAACTAAACACAATATGCACAGAAAACCTAAAAATAAGGAATGTTTTTTGCACTTTTTTAGTCTAAAGACATACTATTTAAAAATACTATGGCAGTATTTAGCATCATTTCACAAGCATAATTGTTGTGAATACACGGTTTTGTAAATATCTCATATACAGTACTGTCCAGATCTGGTGGATATCTTGTGTTGAAAGACTAGTCTCAATCTAATCTGAAAAAACCTCTCAGACTGTGTTACGGTGTAAACGAAAATAAAAGTAAAACAATGACTCATCTGACCTATGAGTAAAGCTTGGTGTACCACACCACGGTAAAGCCTCTGGCATATTTAAGACACATGAGTGTGTAGCACATCCATAGGGTGTTGGTGAGCGGTCTGACAAAACCATGCTGTGCGAAATCACTTCGAATTATCACTGTTAGCATCACCAGCAGTCCCCATCACCAGAACACCTGAGGACATGCGCCCAACATTTTGCTGTGAGCGCTTGATGTCCATGCAGAATGACAAGACTAGTAAAAACTCCCTCGAATGCAAAAGCCTACATGGATGGATGCAGCCGAGCAAATCATTTACAAACAAGGCAGATTGCAGACGATGTCGAGCATGTCACTAATGCACATCAGCGAGTGATGTAAACGCTGGAAACGCAAGGTCATCGCGGCGGTTTGTTTTTTACGCTTAACCACTACAGAGCTATTGACCTAAAAAGCCATTTCTGATCTTTACATCGTCAAACATGTTTACAAACCCTTACGGTTTACCTGTGAAGAAAGCACTTAGCAGTGACTCACTTTCTACATAGGTGACGGGCGGATTTGTTTGGCGACCTATGATTTCGTTTAACACTGATTAAAACAAGCAAAGGTGTCACCGCATTTTCATACCCTAATCCTGGTTCAGCAACAGAGAGACACTGCGTCAATCTGCCCTCCGTGAAGGTAATTTCAATTATGTAAAAAATGTCAACCCAAATAACCATCCCTGCATAAGATCTACAACTAAGATACAACTGAGTGCCAGGGGTGCTGTCTAAGAGAAAGATGCAGGTGCTGAACACTAATGATTTTGAATGCTACAATCCACGGCCAATTAAGATCTTCGAATGCGTGTTTATCAACGCAAACACAGCTGGGATTAAAAACAGATTATCTTGAAATCCCTCACCACAAGGACCAGGACATACCATTACATTTCAACTGCTTTCAACAGTACTGTACTTTCAGCCAATCAGCATCTCTCTTCCTGACTAATAACTGGCTATTCTGACAGTCCTCTTTATCTACATACCATCTACAAGCAGAGATATCGATTACATTGGAAACTCTTAATAAACCAGGGCAACCAACCCGTCCACTTTTTTTTCTTAAAAGTGCACTTGCAGTTCGCCCTCTGGGACTGCACAATAAATCACCGGCTTATCGGCCAGCACTGGGTATCTTGGTTGGTACATCACATTAATGAGATTCATCACATCTCTGTGCTTTTAAACCATCATCTCACACTGCTGAAAGCCACCAGATTTTGTGAAGATGTTCTAGGCTGCATGCGGACACAGTGTCATTTCCAAACCTTTGATGGTTTAATGTATAAAGAGCAATCGAAATCAGCTTTAAACTTAGGCTTTAGGCTCCTATGATATGTAAATGCAACTGATTTATCATTTGACAGCAGTGATGTCAATGTATAACTCATGTAAAACTGAAACAAAATGATAGAAATGAAAAGATTAATTTCATTTTATTTATGTATTAATGCACAGGTTTAGTTTTTTGCAGCATTCTAGATAACCACAATTTTTTTTATTAGCCATACAGTTTTAACATTGGAAAACAGCCTACAAATGAACACGAGTCAATCATTTAAATGTGCACCAATACCCAGTTGTACACAAAATGTCACACAAATAATTTGAATGTTTCATGCGTCATTTGCATAAAATTGTATCTAATAGAAACCAAAACCAACAAAAAGAGAAATTATTTAATAGAGTCAAATAAGACAAAAAATAATGCTTAAATTACATTGGAGCAACATTTATAATTCTACAAACCCACCTAAGATATTGACTCGCTATTTCGAAAGCAATTTACTTAAAGGAATATTCCATTTTCTTAAAAGAAAAATCCAGATAATTTACTCACCACCATGTCATCCAAAATGTTGATGTCTTTCTTTGTTCAGTCGAGAAGAAATTATGTTTTTTGAGGAAAACATTGCAGGATTTTTCTCATTTTAATAGACTTTAATAGAGCCCAACATTTAATACTTAACTCAACACGTAACAGTTTTTTTTCAACTGAGTTTCAAAGGACTATAAACGATCCAAAAAAGAGGAATAAGGGTCTTATCTAGCGAAACGATTGTCATTTTTGATAAGAAAAATAAAAAATATACACTTTTACACCAAAACTTCTCGTCTAGATCAGGTCGTGATGCGTGATGTGACCCCACCGAATACGTCATGACGTCAAGAGGTCACAGAAGACGAACGCGAAACTCCGCCCCCAGTGTTTACAAATGTGTTGAAAGAGGACCGTTCCTACGTTGTTGTATGTCAACTGATACTAATTAATGTCTTTGTGTCAGTTTATTGTTTACAATGGTCCGCAAATGTGTGTTTTATATATGTAACACGTGACCTCCCTACGTCACTACGCATTTACGTTAGGTTGCGCTGGATCAGACCTAGATGAAAAGTTGTGGTTTAAAAGAGCATTTTTTTTTTCTTGTCAAAAATGACAATTGTTTCGCTAGATAAGACCCTAATGCCTCGTTTGGGATCTTTTATAGACCTTTGAAACTCCTTTGAAAAAAACTGTTAAGTGTTGAGTTAAGTATTAAATGTTGGGCTCTATTAAAGTCCATTAAAATGAGAAAAATCCTGCAATGTTTTCCTCAAAAAACATAATTTCTTCTCAACTGAACAAAGAAAGACATCAACATTTTGGATGACATGGTGGTGAGTAAATATCTGGATTTTTCTTTTAAGAAAATGGAATATTCCTTTAAGAGCTAATATGACTGAGATTATATTTCTGCCTGGTGATAGGATAAAAAGTGCAAGAAGAATTGTGATTTGGAATATTTATATAAAAATGTATATCAAAGTCAAATAAGAGGGTAAAATAATGCTTTAGGAAAGCAATAGAGTCCAATGCTATTTGAGAAAAGCAACATTTCCTTAACAGCAATCATAACTACATTCAGATTTCAATACTGTCTGGACCAAAAGTGGCAAGTGTCCCGACTGACCAGTGAATGACAAAAATTATTTGACTGACAGCAGTTAATCACGCCTATAATTTGCAGCGCTCTGTAATGTTCCTCCTTTAAGTATGGTGACGGTCCTCTGATAGCAGAGCTATTTGAATTGCCGACTTGTATTACTGAGCAAAATAGGCTATATTTGAAGGAAATTGATATAGAAATTTGAGCCTGTCTTTTTGGTATGACTATGTCATCAGACTAAACTCTTTTTTTCACCAGATACGATTTTGGTGCTTTAGACTTAAAGCTTAAGCAGCAAGGGTTCTTTGTTATGTCATAGAAAACCATTTTGGTTCCCCTAAAAATCTTCTTAAAAAAGTTCTTTAAAAAAAACATTAGTTTTTACCTTTTATAGTGTAAATAACCTTTATCCACTTCAAAGATAAAAGTGAATCATTTGGATGTTAACGGTTCTTTATGGAAACTTCGGCCAAATATAGTTATTCTGTGTCATTGGTAGCACCATTTTCAATTGCAGATTTTATTTGCCAATTATATGCCTTTTTACAAAACTAAAATGCAAAACTACTTGAAAACTCCATAAAACAGCAAAAATGCTTACCCTGTCCTTCACAACCTTTTTTCCTCCAAAAACGTGTATTTTTTAAGTTTCTCGCAGAACCACTTAAAAGTTCATCTATTAGTGCCACATTTATTTGGTGAGGAAAATAACACCATAAATCATCCGAGGCATGCAGAAACCATACAGAGCGTTTTGACATATTGTTGTGCCATGGATCTTGGCACGTTTTCTTCCATTTGTTGGCACCAAGTCATAGCCATAGTGATTCAGGCTGCATTTGTTGTAAAAACCCCATCGGCATTGAGTGGGACCATCTACGGGCTCAGCTGTTGTTTTTTGTGCATAATATTCCTCTGTGGGAAACCGCATTTTTAACCATTGACTTCAGATTGAAAATTGGTCTTTTGCCATATACTAAGCAGGGTGCACGGCACAGTCCTTTATTGCAGCTGGCCATTAAGCATTATAATTACGACTCACAATTGTGGGTTCTTGTACTCTTGTGGCTATATAGCTAACAAAACAAAAATAGAGGATTCTTAATTACCTTATTATGCTATTAGTGGTTGTTAAGCACAAAAATGCCCCCTCTGTCACGATAAACTGCTGTTTATTGAGTACAAACACTAGTTTCACATGATTTAAGGACTGCTTAATTGCCAACACTTATCACTATACTAATATATACCGTATGCTCTCATATATGCTGAGATGACATATGGAGGTTGTCATCGTAGAGTCAAACACATGACCAATATGTGTTACGATTTAAAATGAGACAGCCCTAAGGACATGCTTTGTGAATGACAAATTAGAAAGCTTTCATATCATGCCTTGGGTGAGCCACTCAGGTGAAGTATTACAAGGGTTCCCTCTTTTGTATAAGGTTAAGACCTTCTCCCAGAATGCTTCAAATAAACCACAGCCTGATTAAATCGCAGGTTATAGTCCCTCTCATAAAACAGAAACCGGGGTGTGTGTGTCCACACAAGAGCAGTGTAAATCACATCCTAAATCATAACTTATTTCACTGTGGTAAAAAGTGTTGATTTTGTCTTAAAATAAGTTTTGTTAAAAGTAACACAAAATGTGTTTTTCCAATAACACAGAGCTGTGTCTAATTAAAATAGCATAGATTGTCTTGTTTTAACACAACCATTTTTTGAGTGCATCTGTCCCACAAAATATTCTATTGAAGTAACCGCAGGCAACAAATGTACAGCTTTTCACTCTCAATTTGCAACAATGTATACATTTGTTCATATGATGAGATTCATAAAGTTTACTGCCCAAAGCAGTCATATACTGTGACTAAGCCACTTCTCCCACGTCCACACTCTATTCCCACACCATAAGGCATTGACAAAACAGCCATCAGTCCGTTTCCAAGCGAACCCCTGACAAAGACACTGAAATATCTTACTGTTTGTTGTGTCACAGTTGATTTCTCAGAGAATTATCTTCATTTGAACACAATTTCATATTTTTCTCATCTTCACCAACATGGGTGATATCACAAATAGCAACGTCAATCCCAGTGTCTAAGAAAGATGCATGCATTGATCTGCCACACAATAACCTGATACACAACTTTCCACCTGCAACTAAAGATCCAAAAATCTATTTGTATACCTCATTCCATTTATGGTTCACACAATACAGGAACAACTTATTTTTTGGTTAGACGCAAAAAAGTCGTTTATACTGTAATGGCATCAGTGCATTAGTATTGGATTATAAGAGATGGCATGAGGTATGGACCATCACTTAAAACTCAGATCTCAGAGAGAGCATGCCTGTATCCAAACACATGCCATGCAGAAAGCACCTGTCTCCCTCAAGTCCCTCAAAAACATTCCTCAACGCCGTAAAAACCTCACGCGTGCATCAAGATGCAAACACAAGCCAAGCTGTTGAGATGATCACACTAACCTGTGATGTTGCGATACGGCTCGAGCGAGTGTCGAAAGAGAAGAAAAACGCGTCGGACTGAAGCTTTAACGGCGATTTCGCGTTCAAATTCCTCCTCTAACCCCGCAAGCGCTCGTTTCCTCTCTCGTGTCTTACCTGAAGGGCATCTCCCACGACTGCGATTAGCTGCCAAGATTTCATTGTGGTCGGGCAGCGATAAAAGCAAAAGTGCCTCGTGTTTCCTTGGCGGTGGTAAACCGATCGCGCACGGAGAGAGGCGGCACGGGCAACGGAGAGCGCGCGAGTGCTAGTCAGTGGAGCGTATCCACGTGGTGCCATGTAAATGACTGCATCTGTCACTCTACACGCGCCCGTCCGGATGCCGTGCCATGGTCCTTCTCGAGTTCACACTATTAAGCTTGACTTTTAGTGTAAACAACTTTACAGAAGACTGCAGATTTTGCGCGCCTTAATGATCTACCAAGCAGCGCATCTTTAGGTATGAATTCGGTCTAAAAAGTTATATTTTGCCATTGTGGCATTTTCTCTATTGAAAAAAAAGAATACGTCACTTTATTAAATGAAATAGCCTATGTACACTGTTTATAAAAAGAGTTAAGCTTCTGTTTTGAATACAATAAAAACATCTATTGTGGAAGGTGATACAAGCCTAACAAAGAACCTTTGTTTTGTGTGATAAAACACACTTTTGGATAGTGTATCAAGTAACCTTGCTGTATTACGTACAAGCCTGTGATATGAAATGCCATTGCTCAGTAGTCACTCAATTATAAAAAACTGAATCTACAGCACGCTGCATCATATGTTTAAAATGTTGTAAACTAACAGTCGCTCCTGGTAAGTTTAGCACAAGCCTTCTATCAGACCTACCCCATCTCTGGCGTGAGGTCAGGAACTTGAAAGGTATTAGTCGACTGCAAGGTCCTTGGCAACCGTGACACCTGACAACCCAATGACAAGAAAATATCTCCCCTTTTTCTGGCGAGCAGCAGGAGGCTAGTGTAGATCAGTGTGATAGCAGTCACCACTGCAGAAATCCTGGTGACAGTCTACATAAATTGGGTTAGCAGCAGCCCCAACAGAGGCGCATCAGGCTGGGAGACTAAAGAACTTGTCATCACTGACCTCTGTGCAACTACATCCCTGCTGGTTTGAAGTGCCGTGAGACATGATGTTTAATATGTATCCCGTCCTGCACTGACATTCCAATTTCTTAACGCCACGCAATGTTTATTGGGGCGTTTATGCATGCGCTGCAAATTAAAGTTGTTCTTTTTATCATTTCGAATCATTTCTAATTCAGCCGTGTGTCATTTGAATTATTTCCCCTCATGTAAGTGCTAGAATTATGCATTGATAGCCGTGGGATGTTTATTACCTGTCAGGGATCCTTCAAGATAAAAATAAACATGTTTGGGGAGTTTACTATTTAGCATTTGAATTTCCTAAAATGGTGCACAGTTTTATACCTCCGGTGAAATGAAATGAAACGGCAGAATATAATCCCTTCATCTGTGAGCGGCTGGAGCACCTTTCTTTTTTTTGGTTGCCCTTTCCTCAAGCTGTGACGCTATTCCCTCATGCATTAAATACACGACACATTACAAAATAGGCCACCTTGTAGGGTCCTGGATGTTAAAACACAACATCCCATTTAGGTGCAAATGAGAGCAAGGGGACAGTAGGAGGACAATATCGGTGAGATGGACTAGTCCGATAGACGCAAAATTTATGGTTATTTATGGAGCTCCAAAACAATATCAGTAATGGATTACCATTCATTCGTGTTTTCTCAGGCACACCCCCATACGTTTACACAAATTAAAATTGGCACCGTGCCATTTGATCTCACATAGCATCATCCTTCCAACCTGGTCATAAATGGGATTATGCATCATGTTTATGAACACACAAATATTGTTAGTCGAAGAGTGCAACGATTACTTGCTTAATTTCCTTTTTTAATATGCTATGTTTTCTTTGTCTATTATTTTCTGGATGATGTATTGTATATATACTGTGATTGACAGATCTGTCTTTCATGCACTTAGTTTTTTATAGATGAAATCCAGCACATGTACTGTATGAGCTGGAATGCGTCAAGGACGACTCTTACGATAAGAGTGATAGAATCTAGGCTGTAGGTAGCAGAAGCAGGGCCGGTGTCTATAAATTGTCATTATTGAATGCGCTGTTCTTCATGCCTGCGTGATAAGACCGCATTAAATTAGGGGGGTGCACATTGCCAGAGAAAACTGAAAGAATGCTTTCGATTTCATTTCATCTGTTTAATTTGCTCCTATAACGCCTAACAGCTTTACCTTTGTGCTCGGGCCTTCGAATCAGTTAAGTAATAATTGTAACGTTGACATGTTGAATGATGACAAGGCAAAGCGGTCAAGGTGATCTGTGGTCACGTACGGTATATCCAGGAATAAGCTAAGAGGATTTCGTTTTCTCTTCGCGGCTTCTGGCAGGGGACCTTGTCTCATCTTTTCATTGTGTGCTCGGCTCTTTAAATCTCTACAAATTATTTATCCGCTATTCTCGTAATTACCTACTCCCGCTTTAAATAAGAGACGCTGCTTGATCTGTAAATTGCCTGATGGTGACAATAACCCATATTTGTTGGGAAAGTTCATGGGCTATGGCTTTCTATTGTAAAAAAAAAGTCAATAGAGAGATTAGCATGCACTAGAAACTCAATATATATTCAAATATGAACAGCGATGCAATTTTGACTTAGCCTTCAAGACTATTATCTTAGGATAATCTCATCAGATTCTGTTTATTGCTTTCATTTATTACTCAGCCGTCCTCACCAATTCTGTATGCGCCGTTTCATCATCTTATTTACTCGGAACAACTTTAAAAAACTTAACAATCGCCTTGCCCAGGAGAGGCCGTCTGGGCTTCATCGCCCAGAGCGGCGCCCTACCTCAAAGCCTAATTGAGCAAGATGGGTAATGGAAGTGACTTCTTTGCCTGTGAGAGAGAAAATTCCATCTTGCTACTAATCCATGACAAACTCTCAAGTTGAAAACTGTCTGACTCACCGGCGGATCGAGGTCCCGGCAAGAATTAAGATTGCAATCTGTGGCAGATGAATGCTTATCTAATTGAACTGATACTTCATGATTTAAATTAATGAGGCGACAGGCAGCGTGACAGAGGCATGGCGTTGTCGCTTTGTAGCCGCTTGGTTCGCAGCCATGTCATTTTGTTAATACGTAGATTGACGATAGTAAAACACGGGAGCAGCGCTGGGATCGAGCTGTAACTGCATCTGGTTCGATCATGCTGTGTTCTTAATGATAGGAACGCGGGAGAGCTTTCCCTCATGTGCTGGCCGGGCCATCAGTAGATGTGTCGGTTGGTGTCCTGTCTTTGTAGGACTAAACAGTCTGTAACAGTGTGAAAAGACAAACAGTCAGGCACATTTCACCATTCTATACAGCGAATATGTGTTTTTTTATTTTATTTTAAAACCAGACCACAGAGCCTCATTCATCAATATGGCAAAACACATTGCGGCACAGCTCATACTCCTACAGCCAAATCAATAAAACAATTCCACCCATCTCCTTTACATTCGTGAGTTTCACTGTGATTATCTGAAAAAGCGTTCACATTTTCTTCCATTTGTGTATAAAATGCTTTAGGCATCAGGAATGTTGAACATAATGTTGATGGATGCAATGGTCATTGACCTCTACGCTGCCACGTTGTGGGCGCTAGGGGCTCATTAGAGCTTGCAAGAAATCTCCTGCAATTCAGGAGTGGAGGCTTTTAAAGAAAACGGTCTTTTGCGTCTGTTTTCAATGCAAGCCAATAACCGTCTTAAGGTCTAAGCAGGCTGCAGCGAGAGGAGGAAAACTGAGACGGCGTGCCGGCAGTGGGCGGATATGGGCCAGGCTGCAGATCATTTAGAAGAGCTGCAGGCTTCTGGTCCGTCGCAACAGCTCGCCGCTTCGCCGTCTTCCCCACATCACCCGATCTGCCCCGATCAATCCCCGACTCCTTTTCATCCACGCAGAGCTCTCATTATCGTCTACAGAGTTTATTTCATTTAATAGAATGGCTCGGATAGTTTACATAAGAAAGAAATATCAATTGGATTCGAAGCTGTGCCTAAGATCCCCCTGTTCCACTCTTTGGTCGGCATCTGGGAATCTTTCTTATGACTGTCTTACATTTCTGTAGCTGACTTACTGACTGATTAAAGTATGTGTGTTAACACATGCAGTAACCTGGCTATAAATAAACAGAACATATATTACGAATAGAATAATTTTTTATTGTCCACCGGGGTGGAAATTTTTCTTTTGCTCACCAAAACATACAAGACAACAAACATACAGACAACATTTCAAACATGGTAAAAGAAACTAAAACATTATTAATTAAGATACAATGTAAAATATCATGATGGAAATAAATATAAGATAACTCATTTATTGTTGTCACTTAGTTTGGTTAAGAATACTAATGGCATTTAGGATAAAATATTTTTTTACCGAGAGGCACTCTTGAAGCGCCTCCCAGACTTCAGAAATTAGTTTTTGTTTATATGTTGTCTTGTGAGTTTTGAGAACATTTATATAAAAAAATGATTTAACATTATCCCATATTCAGAGGTGTAAAGTACTTGAGTAATTTTACTTGATTACTGTACTTAAGTATTATTTTTGGGGATTTTTACTTTACTTGAGTAAAATTTAAAATCAGTACTTTTACTTTTACTTAATTACATTTTTTAAGGAAAAAAAACTACTTTTTACTCCTTACAATTTTATTTACAGTCAAAAAGTACTTATTTTTTAGAGATCACTTTATTCTATTTTCCCGTACTCTTACCAAACCAATTTAATTGTGCTGACGGCCAGTTTAATTTAAATGTTATTTATTTTCCTTGGCCGAGATACAGTGTGCCACTTCCTGAAATTCATACGGTCGTAGCTCAGGCACCTTAAGTCCGGGTGTTCGCCCTTCGGGTCCCTTATCCTACCCGAGAGGGCCTTTTTTAACGAGCCAACCCCCGACACTCTAACCCTTTCTGTGGCCGACGGTCTCCTGAATTTCAAACGTCCATGGCTCGGTCGCTTTAAGTCCTAGGCATTCCCCCTTGGCGTCCCTTATCCTACCTAAGAGGGCCTTTCCAACGAGCCAACCCTGACGCTCTAACCCTTTCCCCGGCTGAGATACAGCGGTCATTCCCCTGATTTTCCCACGACCATAGCATGGATGCCTTTGGGTCGCTTATACCCGAGGGGACTTAAGGTGCCCGAGCTACAGCCGTGGAAAAAATCGGGGAAAGGACCACCGTATCTCAGCTGGGGAAAGGGCTAGAGACTCGTGGGTGGCTTGTTGGATAGGCCCTCTTGGGTGGGATAAGGGACCCGAAGGGCGAACGCCCTGGACTTAAGGTGCCTGAGCTAAGGCCAAGGAAAAATCCGGGAAGGGTTGAACATATCTCGGCCCGAGAAAGGGCTAGAGACTCGCGAGTGGGCTCGTCGGATGAAGATTTTTTTGCTTCTTTGAAACCGACAACACATTAAGCCAGCAAAGAGTTGGATGGATATCTGGCCTGAGTTTCAGACACCAGGAAGTCTCTGCTCACGTTCCCTGCTATTTGTAGCCTCTCTATGAAGACCTTGTTCACACTGTCAGTCCAAATCTGATTTTGTTGCATGTCTGACTGGACAGACTCACTGTCCACATTGTGTATCACAACTGTTTAGATCCGATCTGTGTGTCCTGTAGGGTTTTGCAATTTTCTGGATTATCTGCACTGTTTCTATGGCAATGACGTCACACTGGCACAACATTCGTGTTTACATTTTACGTGACGCAACAGCATGACGTAACCGAAAAGCTACAAAAATATGATCAGAGCGGTCAGACTTAAATGTATTTCTGGAAATGTGATTTGAAAAGTATTTCAAACCACCTCTGGATATAGCTTGAAGCAGAAAAGAAAAAAACAGATTTCATGTGGTTTTTAGCCGTTCACACGTTCTAAATGTGATTGGGTTTCAATCGAATATGCACCAAAATCAGATTTGGACTGACAGTGTGAACAAGAACTAATAACTCTTTCTGCACTGGCTGCCTGTGAGATGCTTTATACTCAATTTTGAAAATCCGCTTCTGCTTTAGTTAAATTCGTGGTTTCAAAACTTTGAGTAGCATGTTGCATACTGAAATTAGGTTGTTTTATAGTTTGATAATGAAATACAATTAAATACAAACAGTTGTAAAGCAGGATAAAACCCTGTATGTGTTTCATTCACTTCATGTTTTTAGAGATTAAAAGCTTAAACAAGAATCTCTAGTTTAAATTTTTCCTGTTACTTTTACTTTTTTAATACTCAAGTACAATTTTAATGTGGTACTTTTTACTTTTACTCAAGTATGATTCTGGCCAGATACTTTTACTTTTAATTGAGTAAAATTTACACTCAGTACTTGTACTTTCACTTGAGTAACATTTTTGAGTACTTTTTACACCTCTGCCCATATTATTCGACGGGTCTGTATCCCATATTATACCACAGTGGTATAAGCGGAATAATTGATTCTGTTCCTTTTAATTATTTGAAAATAACGCGATTTTACCACCTTTGGTGTGCATTATTTTTTTTATAATGGCCCAAACTGTTCTGTTTAAGTTCATTTCTTTATACACACAATGCAAAATTGTGAAAAGTAACACAAATAGCTGAGTTATTTTTAATGGGTAAATATTGGACATGCTGGGTTAAAAATCACCCAATGTTGGGTTGTTGTTATTGTTGTTGTTAGCAACTATGGGTTATAATAACCCAGCAGTTGGTTAAAAACGACTCTGCATTGGGTCAATTTTAACCCAGCATTGTGTTCTGTCCAATATTTACCCAACACTCCTTAAAAATATCCCAGCCATTTTTTGAGTGTTGCTTTTCACAATTTTGCATTGTTGCAAAGCAGATTTACAGTAAATATATATTAGTATAGACGGTTTCAGCAGTAACAACATAAACAAGCAGCTGTCGCGGTCCGCACGTAACTTCCAGTAAACTTCGCTAATAATAAATAACAACAAAAAGTACTTTAAACGTAGTTTATTTATATAACAAGCAAAAAACAACACATTGATTACATAGGAGACCAAAACATTTGTTATTTTCGACGAGGAATTTGTTCAAGAGATCAGTTTAGCAACTAGTCAGACCATTAAAAAAACGAAACCGGAGGTAAAGTTCGGATCCAGACGTGTATCACATGTGTCCGATGAAACCGTCTATAGACAGTATAAAGACATAAGAATAAATAAACATATTCTGAAAATAAGTGAACCTGTCTGTGAAAGCCAGGCTCATAATCTAAGTTTCAGATTAGGGGCATCAAAAGTTTGATTTTACTCATTGATTTCACATTGATTTCAGTCTTTGACTGCCTGATCTTATTTTGTACATATTTTACACATGAATTCATACAAAGTTAATCGTGCAAAAATGTACGATTATAAAAAACAAATATATAGCACAATCCCACCCCTAACCCTGCCCCTAACTCCAACGTCACAGGGGACAAGGGAAATTGGACAAAAATGTATAAATGCGGTTGTTTAAATTAATACGAATTAGCCACCTCGTATGTGCGAATTGCCATTAGATAGCATTGTCTTTTTGACATGACCAAAAAAACAATACTGGTGTGCCTTTTGAGACAAAGATATGTCAGTAAAAGATGTTTTCAAATTAACCCTGGAGAACCCAAGAACCCTTTTCTTAGCATTAATTTACATTGGCCAAATTTGACCTGTGGGTTCTCCAAGGTTAAGGCACCTCAAACATACATTTTAGTGTGTGACTAGTATAAGCCCATCTGAGAAACCAGACAGAATGTTTTTACAGAATGTTCTTTACATTATGTTGGATGATTTTATGCAAAAAAACAGCTAATCTAACAAAAACTTTAGCTGTGTTTTCACAAACATTGTCATTATAGAAAACATTGTGGTATTGCAATTTTTCCCAAAAGATGTACATTGGCGATATTTAATTTTCAGGAAAATTTCGCTTTCTGAATAGAACAATTGTACCTGGTGAAAAAAATATTTGAATTCTGACTTTATTCTCAGAATTCTGAGATTAAAGTCAGAATTCTGAGATTAAAGTCAGAATTCTAAGAATAAAGTCAGAATTCTGAGAATAAAGTCAGAATTCAAATATTTTTTTCACCAGTGGCCCTAATCCTCTTCCGTACAATTGAATAGCATATTTAAATCTTTATTAAATATTTATTACAAAACAATTTAAATACATGTGTAAATAAAAGCATTTTATTTTAAATAGAGTGGGATACAGGGAGCCACATTAAGAGTTAGCAGCCGTATTGATTACAATGGGAATCTTAACATTTCATTTTGCAATCTACTTTGTTTCAAGTTGGTGGATTATCAAAAAAACTTTACCATTAGTCTGTGAATGTTTTCCACCAACCGCAGTTCTAGACTGAAGAGCAGCACCCTGTTGGTGGACAAAGGGGGCAAAAAGACAGGAGAAGATCAGGGAAGTGTAAACTTTAGGATGTCAAATGTCCTTTTAATACACCCCTCAATAATCTAGCACAATCCCATATGCCATTAAAATACAAGCGTTAGTAACAGCAAAGCAGGGGGACACAATATTACTTTCTTAAATTATGTATAGTCTGTAATACATACACCGTGATAAACAACCTTCATGAAATATTTAACTCGCTCCCCTGCCATCCTCCCTCATCCTCCACATTCATATGAGTTTTCACTTTAATAGTACAGCGGAGGCCACATAATAACCTTTGTCATCAGAAGCATGCTGCGCTGTACGTTTGCCACAGAACGAAGGGAAAATAGGAAAGGGGAAAACGCGGTGCTAAATGTTTGCTTCAAAATTCATAAAGCGCATTACTGGGTGAGATGGAGCGTGAAAGGTTTCTATCGAGTGAACACACATGCAGGGTACACACTGGCTCTGAGCATATACAGGCCTGGCTGCTGTTTCCTACCCTCATTTAATTGCACGTTTCCATGGTTACTGCCACACTTGGAAAAAAGACGACATACAAAAACAACAACAACAACAACAGGAAAACAAGCAATAAACTAAAAATATTATCATGTGAATGATCATAAGGCGCTGGCAAAATATAAGCTCAATATTTATTTTCACTCCGTGCTATTTATTTTGCGCCATGCTATAAAACGAAATCCTTTGAAAATCTAAGTCAAAATGCTCATGTCTTTGAAAACTTTGCTTAGTCACCTAGGAGACTAGCTATATTTTTAGTCACGTCGCCTCTGGTGTTTTGCAAACATATTTCGTCCTTTGTAGCGGATTTCTTATTCGGAAAGTGCAGCAGGTTGAGGTAATTTAAGTCTGTCGGAGTCAGGCTCGGACACATTTACATATGAAGCATGTGACCGAGAGCGTGCCCTGAGTATATTCGTTCAGCCAACGCTCAAGAGTTCACACTTAAATGATGCAACCTTCAGTGCAATACAGTACATATCCAATCACTGTGAACTACGCCGAACCCATTTCAGGCCCTCCCGGTTGACGTGAGAGCAAGAGACGTTCATGCACAACTGTGCATTTTTTCTACCGGGAACATATCAAATGAATATCCACCTGCGAAAATGGAGAACGCCAGTATGAATTCAGAGCAGAAATAGCATGCGTTCACCTTGGCTTCGTGCTGTCACGCCGCGTATGTCAGTCATGTGATGAGCACAATGCCATCGGTTCGGGCCTGGATATGCTGACTAAAGAAGAAGAGATAAACTTTGATTTTTCACCCAGATTAAATGAATCCTTCACGGCGCACAGCTGAGCTCTTCCGCAAGCCTTCGGATAGTTTACTCGATCAAGTGCGACCCTCATAACATAATGTCAGAAACAATGCCCGCGTCACAAAGCTACCATCTGCCAGTTAGTTTGCAGCAATCTGCAGGAAGAATGACTAATGTGAGAATGGAGGGTTTCAACGCACAAATATAAATGAGAAGTACAAAACAAAAATCTGTCAAATGACATATCACTTTTTCGGGAAAATGGTTTCACATCCCTGGCTGTTATTGAGGATAATCATTTGAAATATTATGATTTAATTGCTCACACTAATACAAATACTGACCTCAATTTCATTCTGCTCAAAACAGCACAAGGAAATGTCTATCATGCAGAAATTGAAAAACATGTCACATTTGCGTGGAGTTTTTGGTGGGGTAGTTAACCCCCCAACCCCCTTTCTTCATAAAGTGAAAGTGAATGTGGACAAGGACCTGTCAAGGTCAGATAAGAACAAAATGGAAGCATTAAAGAAGTCCATATGACTTGTGTGCTACATTCCATGCTTTGAAGTCATACGACACCTTGAAAATATGAAGAATGGACTGAAAGAATTTCCTTAGAAATCTCGCTTGATAGCCATGATCACCATTTACTTTTACTGTAGGAAAAATATGATGATATTTTGATATTTTGACGCCTGCACGATGTGGCCCGTTACTTCCGGTTTGTGTTTATTTATCAGTCTGACTAGTGGCTAAACTGACCTCTGAAACGAATGCCTTGTTGAATATAAAAATGTTTTTGTTACCTAAAATTGAACACTGTTAAAAAATTCTGTAGAAATTACAGTATTATTGGCAGCTGTTGCCAGTAACTTACTGTAGACTTAAATGTATGTAATTATCTTGCAAGAGTTTATTTGAAGTTAAATGAACATTAAACATTAACAAGTCTTTACATAATATAATTATAAAATAACAAAGCATTTTGGAAACCAAAATCTAAAGAAAAAAACAGAAATAGGTTGATGAGGATTTCTGGTTCCCGAAATGCTTTGCATGAGGCTGTTATTTTATAGTTTTATTATGTAAAGACAAAGACTTGTTAAAGTGCACCTATCTATGTCATTGCTAAAAAACAACGCTATTTTGTGTATTTGGTATAATAATATGCGTTTGCGTGGTTAATGGTTAAAAAAAACATTATTTTCCACATACCGTATATTCCAGATTTCGCTCTCTTCCTGAAACGCACAGATTTAAAAAGCTCTAAGTACAGAGTACAAAGCTTCATTACTTGAGTAAAAGTACAGATACCCCTTGCTAAATTTTACTCATGTACAAGTAAAAGTACTACAGTCAGATGTCTACTTAAGTAAAAGTACTGAAGTAGCCTACTTGTTTTTAAAATTACTTGAGTATCAAGAGTACAAGAGTACATTTTCTAAATATTGCATTACTACTGCCACACTTTGAACCATGTGAGATGATTGACAGCTGTACAGCAAATGATAGAGCTCTGAGGTAAACACAGCAAACACATGAAGCGAAAACTATCATTAACTTGAAAATTGAAATAGTCTGGCGAGGTGAGGCCACGGGTTAGCACATTGGCACAATGGACCTGCTGCGTCTTCATCCATTGTTTTGTCCATGGTTTCATCTCTTATCTAAATCTGACCATGGTGACTTTGGCGGAAAGCTGAAGGTGATTGCTGACAGAGGTGGGCACAAATACATCAAAAACTATTTTGTTACAAATTACATAAAAAACAAATACTGATGTGAAAAATGTGTTGAAAATACAAAAATACTCCAACAATAATATGCGTGCAAAATTATTGAAAAACAATAGGATTGATAATTATTTTATACAAAATCTGACGGAATATCTATATTTTCATATGTAATATGTTTAAAAACGTGTAAAAACTGCAGATGGATGTTATATTGTGAACACTTGCTTAGCATGGAGATTTCAGTGGACGACAGATGCACTGTTTTATAATAGGAAGGTATGATGTCCTTTTATGATCAACACAAGTGCATTGATCTCATAAGGCACAATTATTTTCTCCATTCAGTGTGCAATATGTGTGTGTAGACTGTATATTTTGTATAAAACACTTTAATGCCGTTTTTAAAGGGAGCAGCGACACCACTTCTCCTGTGTTCAAAACTCATTCACTTCTTGGAGAGAGCCCTGTCCACAGGGTGTCACGTGATTTTCGTGCATCTAACCTGGACACTGCCATAGCCAACATTAGATCGAAAATATGGCAAAATCATTTACTAAAATTATGGCAAAATCAAGCAAGTATTTAAGTATTTTAAATACTTTAAATACACTCCCTCAAAATATTTTGTTACAAACTACATTTTATTTTTTCCACACCTGCAAAATACAAATTACAAAATACACTAAAGTAATTAAATACGTATTTAAAATACATTTAATTGAAATACTGCCCATGTCGGATTGCTGATAGGCTGTCCCAATCAGTGGCCCCTGCACAAACCAATCAGGTTTGAGAAAAGGGAAACAACAAATCGAGGGTTTCCGAGATTTTCCTATCTTTTTTTTAGAAGAAACGTGTACTTACAGTTATGAATAGAAATGTAGTGGAGTGAAGAGTACAATATTTGCCACTCAAATGTATTTGAGTAAAGTCATGAGTACTCCTCAAAAATGATACAGATCCCTCAAAATTGTACTTAAGTACTGTACTCAAGTAGGCCATTCGTGCCAGTTCCGCCGGAGACGTCCCGAACATGTTTTCGGGTGCGTTCTCCGGAAGTCGTGTTGGTCGACCGCATACGTCATCAAGGTTTAATATTTCGGGTTCAATTTCAGAAAAGCAACCGTTACATTTCCAGGTTGTATTTCTTAAAAGAACTCAATCTTAATTTTCTAATGTGTTTTAACTGAAATGTGAAAACCTCGATGACGTATGCGGTCGAGCAACGTGACTTCCGGAGAACGCACCTGAAAACATGTTTGGAAAACTCTCTATTCCACAAACAAAAGACTTTCATACAGGTCTGGAACAACATGGGATTAAGTACATTTTCATGTTTCGGTGAACCTCTTTCTTTAATACTTCAAGTCAAGGTCAGTATACCTAGAGTCTGTAACTCAATAATTTGTAGGCTAAGATATAATCAGAGAGAGACAAGTAGTTGTTAGTGGTCCGGGCACCCTGAAGAATGAGTCAATCCATCCGGTGACAGAACAATTCCACAAGCGAAGATCAGCCTTTCTCTCTTACCAAGATGACAGACAACAGCTCTTGATTGGCCATTGAGTAAGATGAGTCCCAAGGAGCTGAAAGATAAAGTGATATAAGTGCCATACGTATTTTGTATGAAATAGGTTTTCACATTTCCAGGTTGTTATCAGAAAAGCTTGTCATCATACTCTTCTTCTTAAAGATTACAGTAATGGAGGAAAATTGCGACATAATTAAAGCCTTATTTTGTAGTCCCCATGTGCAATAAAATAAATATAATCTTATTGCAAAATGTGGTTTTACCTCTGATCGATAAATCTCAACATCTACAAAAGATGCCGCGAGCCTCCATTTCAGAGATATATTTAGAAAGCATCATGTATACTTTTCCTGGATGTAATGAACCAACCCGCGCACGTCGTCGAATGTATACCCCAAGTGCATTGCCATTTTAAATTTACTGAAAACGTTTTGACCCTGAAAAAACTGCTTGCATACGTTTGCTCCTCCAGGAACAAAATCAATTGGGTGAGTGACCTCCTTTGTCACAAGGTGCATGTTTATTTGTTTCTTTTTCCAACAGTCAACATGCTCTTATTCGCCATGATCAAGGTCACTCTCCTCTATTTATTTTGCATTACCAAACCAATGCCACAAAATCCCTTTCGCTGTCCGATTCCTTCCACTGATACGCAATGACCCCCGTGGCAAATACGACTGCAGCGAGGGACCAAATTGCCCAGCAGACTTAAACTCGGTAAATACCTAAATTGCAATGGACAGATTGGGCATCAGTCCTCACCGGACACATTTAACCATAGAGGTCCAAACCAGGGGCGTAGCCAGTAATGGGCCAGGGCGGCACTGGCCCGCCCACATAACTCCCTGGCCCGCCCAGGCAAGTTTAACCAAAATACATTTTTAGTTTATTTTTTATTATTCAAATGTATTTAATAAAATATATTAACATAAACCGGCTTTATTATTGACTGGTGTGTGTTTAATTTGCTTTCTAAATAAAATGGAATTGTTGAAGCAAGTTGTAGGAAGCTTCCGAAACGTAATTGGTTGCTTGGTTGCTAGGAGTTCTGATAGATAGACTCTGTGGGGGGCGGCGGTCGGCGGGCTCTGGCAGTCTGCCAGCTAACTTTGCTAACTGCTTTTTTAGCTAATATTAACATTGCCACAATAATGGCTAAAGTTTCTTTAATGTGTTATTTAAAAAAGCAAGATTTGATGAAGATACGCGCCACTGCCTCCATCTACCAAGTCTTACCAGCCCAGTTCTTCAGACGCTGGTGGCGCCAGCTGCCGCTTGCTCTCTGGCGGCAGTTCCAGTGCTCTCTCCCGGTCAGTCTGACACAGGTTACCCGCCGATCTAACTGCAATTGATGAACCACCTTTACAACCCAATTTGCATCCATGAGTTACTACCCGCCTCAACAACCTTTTGTTTTTTAAAAAAGAACTCTGTGACTCTTTGGACTATAATGAAATGAGATCATTTCTGTTTTCAACATCAAACCCAGGCGTTTGCGTCTTTTGTAGAATGAAAACAACAAAGGTAGGCATGCTGTTTAACTAATTTCCTTATTTTTGCTCGTGAAGTGATTTAACTAAGTGGTGTGTTGTGTATAGATGTATGCCAGCCTTATAGGTTAAACTTACATTGTTTAATTTAAATGAGTTGCTATTTTTGGCACAAAAGCTTAATTTCCAACAGGCTGATTGCACTGTATATGGTTGATTTAACATAACTTAGGCAGTGTGTTGTTATCAGTGTTGGGAGTAACGCATTACAAAATATAATATATTACAGTAATATATTAGTTTTTGCTGTAACGCAGTAATATAACGCATTACTAATAAAATTTTGGTAATATTTTACTCGTTACAGTCTTAGTAACGAGCGCGTTACAACAATGCATTTCAAAAATAGACGTGTTATTTTATTTTTTTTATTTTTGACTAATGCGTGCGACCAGCATCCACACAGGAAAAAGCTGCGGGTAAAATATGTCTGCGTCCCAAACAGCATACTTCCATACTATATAGTAGGCGAAAAGCACTACTTCTCGTACTCTTTGCCTACTATATAGTATGGAAGTAGGCGGTTTGGGACGCAGCGTATGTCTGTTTCCAGGTGCTGTATGCAGCATGTTCATTCTTACTTTAATTTTGTATTTGACGCGTTTCTTAAAGAGCCGAATCTGGGAAGTCCGCGGCTGTATAATGCTGCCTTCACGTGCTATCGTAATTATGGTAAATACCAAAATCCCACTTGGAAAATGCACATGAACACCCCTCATGTGGTATTTTCCACTGGGCAACTCGTAAAATATTTTGATGCCCGAGTTGCCGAGATGAGATTACCTTTGACCTTTTCAAAATGGCGGAGAGCAGCAGCAACGTTGTGAATGGTTAAATGACAACAAAAGCAATGGTAAATACCAGTTCACAAATGGAAAATGCACTTGAACGCAGCAAACTGGTAAATTCTAGTTCACAAATGGAAAATGCACTTGAACGCAGCAAACTGGTAAATTCTAGTTCACAAATGGAAAATGCACTTGAACACAACACGCTGGTACATACCAGTTCACAAATGGAAAATATCATCTTTCCCATAGCACGTGAAGGCAGCATAAGCATTGACTAAAGTGGTCGCAATCAGGTCCGGTAGCGCCGCACACGCAAAATTCTGCGAATGAGAGCACTAAGTAAAAGCAACAGAAAGTTTCTATCGGTCTCCTGTCCCGCTTGAACCTCAGAAGTAAAGAGACTTTTAGAAATCTTGCCAGTAAAATCCATTTCACCACACCAGCAATGACAAGGTAAGCTACCGTTGCTATGGTTACAGTCCATATACATAATAGATTGCTAGGCTATTCCTATGCTATCTACAGTTTTATTACAAACAGCAACCTAAACTACAACATAACATTAATGTAGACTTAAACATGGTTATTTAAATAGTACATTTAAACATCACTGGTTAAAGTTTTTACCAGCCTTTCTATGGGAGCCTATATTCATTGTTTGGCAAAAAGCAGTGTTCCTCTGTTTGTCTTTGTTTTATATGTTAGTCTACATGTAATCCTTATATTGTACTGAAATGAGCTGTATTCCTTGAGGTCTGATCCTCCAATAGCACTTTTTGATAAGTTGTGTCAACCCAATGCATGCCAGGTTTGTGCTGTGAATCTGAATTAAAAGTGAATTAAAGAATAGAAATGAAAAGAGGTTGCGTGTCTTGCCATGTTATTAGTCTATACTTTGCATTACAGTGGGCTCTAGCTTTATTGTGTTTGGTATGTGTACCATCATTTACCAGACTTTTACCAGATCATTTGTCCATGTTTATGACTCTGACAGTCATTGTTACTGTGTTTTGCCATAAGTCTTCACTGTGCCTATTCAAAGCTCGAGGGCCAACACATAACTTCTAGATTTATAAGCATCAATAAACTACATTTTAACATTTTATAATGCCTAGTCATACTTCTGTTATTTTGATGAAAGTAACTCAAAAGTAACGCAAAAGTAGTGTAACTCATTACAGTTCAGAGTCAGTAATATTGTAATGTAACTAATTACTTTCAAAGGACAGTAATTTGTAATATATAATGTATTACACTTTGGAAGTAACTTGCCCAACACTGGTTGTTATTTATTTCAAACCATGCTCTGCTGAGAGTTTTCGTCATTTCAATTTATTTTTAGCCTACTTTATTTCAGGTGAACTGTTTTTGCCTGGTTTGTTCAGCCTTTATTGAGCTCTGTTGGTTGAACATGTTTAGACAGTGTTTTATTATTGACTTTGCCAAAAATTGAAAAGTAAAGATGTCACTGTTTTTGCAGTTTGTCTATTGTTTTTTTCCACTCTAAGGTTTAATTATTATTTAAGTAATTTTATTCTGATAAACTATAGGCCCACTCACTTTTGCTCCGGCCCGCCCAAAATACAATTTCTGCCTACGCCCCTGGTCCAAACTAGTGGGTCCCAGAAGATCCCGTGCCCTTCAGAGCGTGGGACTTATCGGGTACGCCTGTGAGACCCTGATAAGACCAAAAAGCACGTTGAAGGAAGGTTCCATTCATCCTCGCAGTCTCAAGTCTTTATCACGTCCTGTCCCTATCCTCTGTCAATATTATCCAAACGTGCCACTGCTTGACCGTACCAAACAAATTATTGGCATCAAGGCAAACAGCAGTCGAAGTGAGTCAAAGGGGTGGAGTGTTTCGATGGCACGAGCGGCCGCTGGATCTTTGTCGCCAGAGAAAATCTTACGGGGGGAATACTGATGAGGGTGTGATTGAGCTAGAAGTGGACAAGTGATGTCACTGATGAGGCTATTGCACACAGCTGGAAATGACAGCAGGAACACCAGCTCAGTCTGGCTCGAACCGTCTCCCGCTGCTCACCTCTCACACCACACAAAACCATCTGAGCTCAAGCCGACAAAATCTCTGGAGGTTGCACGCCGGGTCTTTTGTCACATTGTTTTCATGTAGCTCAGCTGGTAGTGCATTAGTAGTGCAGAAAGTCATGGGTTCGATTCCTAGAGTGATTCCTGGTGGCGTCTGCCACATGCAGAAATGTAAATGTAACTGACATTTGCTAATGACTGAGAACACAATCGTGAAAGAAACAGCTTTCTAAACACAAAAAGCGAGAACATTGTGATATGTTACAGATTATACCTAACACCGTAACACTGCATAATTTTAACAGCTTATCTACGTTCCAAAGAAAACAAACAAACTCTTGGTATCAATCAAACATGCCTTGTTCCTGTATCTAAATGTGATATAATTAATGTAAAAACGGCTCGTGACATTTGAACCATATAAAAGATGAAGAAAAGCCAATCAAAACCTGAATATTAGATTTGTTTTTGTCCACCAGAAAAGAGCCTCGGTTCAGTTTTTCAAGGCATGAAATTAATAGCATTCAAAGCAGCAGGCAAGGGGGAAATGTGTTTTTCCTATGATCCTCTGTTTCCCTTCCACCCCCAGGCTCCCCTTTACACATCTATATTTCACAATGAAAGCTAACAATGCTGCTGTCTTAATGACCCTGGCGAGGCCAGCATTTGTTTGCGCATTCCCACCCCCAAATATGCAATTACTTCACTGCTTGTAAACAAAGTAATATCACTAGATTTCATTTCAGACCCTGCTTTACAAAACTACCTATTGTCCCCTCATGACTATGTCATTGTGTCTCCCATCGGAAAGAAAAAGGGAACTAATCAATTTTTAATATCTATAAATCTTTATATAAACACTATACAGCAGACTGGGGCTAGCTGTCACTCATATTACTTTGATGAATATTCCTCATGGTTATTTTGTTATAAATGTACATTAATTTAAGTTTTGGCTAGTAAAAATCTCCTAAACATTTTCACGGTCATTCCCTAGGAACATTTTGAAAACGCATAGGTGGACTGGTTGTTACACCGTACAGGGTAGGTTGTCACAAGGTAGCCTGCTATTAAACATCCGTTTATAGGATTTTCAGCAATTTCATCTGTAAAACAATTGTGCCAACAACTCATTGATAAGCAAAAGGTAAAAATGTAGAAAAAATCCTTTCAATATATAGCTGAGTGCCATATGTTAACGCTTCCCCGCCAATGACGAGATATTCCGTCTTTCCGCAAAACCGCTATTATCCACCAGGTGGTGAACTTCCGCAACTTATACAACCCGGAAGTAGCGCCTTCCGTGAAAGAGAAAGAACTCCGTGTATGTTTTAAAGATCGCTCTGCATCTGATCTCTATCAAAAGTTCTTCGCAAAAATGGAATTATCTCAGCTTTTTGCTCAAAATTGGGTGTTTTTGAAGAAACCTACCCATGTTTGAGAGGTGATTACAAGAGAACTAATGAAGGTAGGATGAAACAGTTTTTTTTTTGTATGAAAGCAGAGGGTCTGTTCTTTCATCTGATATATTGTTTGATAATATATTTAAAGAAGAAAGTTTTCTGGAAGGCATTAAACTTTTTTGAAAATCACGAAAAATGCTGCCGCTGGCTGGCAACTTTTTTTAAATGCTGGCGGGGAAAGAGTTAAAGGATTAATCAATTTTCTTAAAAAATCTAGATAATTTACTCACCACCATGTCATCCAAAATGTTGATGTCTTTCTTGCTTCAGTCGAGAAGAAATTGTATTTTTTGAGAAAAACATTCCAGGATTTTTCTCATTTTAATGGACTAAAATGGACACCAACATGTAACAGTCTTAATGCAGTTTAAAATTGCAGATTCAAAGGACTCTAAACTATCCTAAACGAGGCATAAGGGTCTTATCTAGCGAAACGATTGTCATTTTTGACAAGAAAAAAAAATTGTACTTTTAAACCACAACTTCTCGTCTATCTCCGGTCCTGTGATGCGCCAGCGCGACCTCACGCAATACGTCATCAAATCAAGATGTCATGGATGACGTATCGAAACTACGCCCCAGTGTTTACAAGTGTGGAGAAAGAGGACCGTTCCGACGTTGCTGTATGTGGAATGATTCTAATTAATGTTTTTTTGTCAGTTTATTGTTTAAAATGGCCCGCAAATGTGCGTTTCATATATGTAACACGTGACCTTTCCAAGGCATTATGCAATTGCGTGAGGTCAGAGGAAAAACTAAAAGTTGTGGTTTAAAAGTGCATATTTTTTATTTTCTTGTCAAAAATGACAATCGCTTCTCTAGATAAGACCCTTATGCCTCGTTTGGGATCGTTTAGAGTCCTTTGAAACTCCGTTAAAACTGCAATTTTAAACTGCATTAAAACTGTAACGTGTTGGTGTCCATTAAAGTAAATTAAAATGATAAAAATCCTGGAATTTTTTTCTCAAAAAACATAATCTCTTCTCGATTTAACAAAGAAAGACATCGACATTTTGGATGACATGGGGGTGAGTAAATTATCTGGATTTTTTTAAGAAAATGGACTAATCCTTTATTTTATGCTATTGTGGTAATACTGTGCTCAAATATTCATATTAAAATTGATAACAAAAAGTATTCAAATTGTATATAATTCTGTTGTGTAAACTATTAAAGAAACTTACCAAACCAAAAAACACTCTATTATTGGACTTTTGACTGTAAAGTGCCCAGTTACTGAAAACAGCCTTTGTGACAACTTCCCAACAACAAGAGGTAAGGCTTTCCTCTCCTCATTAGTTATTGATCATAGAGGTCCAATGCAAAAGGTGAAGAATATATGTAGTAAACCTAAGGTATTCCCTTTCATCCGAGCCACTGGAGTCTTGTGCAGGCGGGAGTGAGTTAATGCAAAGAAGGAGATAGAGCTCCAGGCAAGGAAGTGTTTTTGCTCTGTCCAACATTGGATATTTCTTGGGCTCTGAGCTCGGTGTTTCCTGTGCTCTTAATAAAGGTAAAGCATGTTTCAGACAAAGGCAGAGATACAGCACATGTACTCAATAAATGATATATACATTATGATAATATTAAAGGGAGCTTACTGTTTCCACTGGATGGCAGTATCTGTTCAATGAAAGGCATGGTTCACTTTGGACTTATACTAATACTGGATGTAACTTCATTATTTTTATGCAGAGATGGGGATAGGAAACATGCAACCGGCCACTTACACCACTGAGTTACTCAAGGTACTCGGCTGAACTACCTGTAATAATATCATACACTAAGCAGTTGACCTGTCGGTGGTTGCAAACGTCTCCCATATCCAAATTTCACTTTTTGCATCTGACTCACAAACATCCGAGCATTTCCTGAAGTATGCCTAAAAAGACTGGCATCTTATTTCCGAAAAGAGATGCTCACAGAAAGGTTTCTTTCATACGGTCCTTCAATGACCGCTCGAAAAAGCTTCAGAATTCTGTTAACCACCCATTATGTAGATTGCAAAGATTGTCTATCTGCATAACACAGGCAGGTTTGCATTTCAAATGCAAATGGATCGCAGCATCCTAGGTTCTGTGTAATTCCCCGTTCTAATTTATTCGAAATTCAAGTTCAAGTACACATTGCTATGCAGAACATGTAGCCGTCAATGCTAAATGTTTTCACTTGAAATGACCAATCGATTATGTACAATACAATCACAAGCAGATTTGTCAATACCCAGGCATAATTTATCATCGAGTCCATTACTGAACAGTGCTGTGTTTTTCAGCGATTCAAAAATAAACAGCGCTGATCACGTTTCCTCCCACAGACACATCAGAATAGCTTTGAGCCGATTACCTTTGCAAGATGATAAATCAAACCATCTGCTTATTGAAGTGCCTTGCTGAACTTTTGACTTGCTTGCCTAAAAGTCCATCTGTGAGGCGTTAAACACACTGCAGGCAGTGAGCTGTCCCACCGGTGCCATGCCTTGGGAATCCACACAATTCATTCTACCTGGGTTACATATATTGTACGAGTGTCAAATGGGGAGTCCCGTTACAGTACGTGAAGGATGAAATATTGTGGTGCGAGTCATGCGAGCCCAGCGAGATGATAAAGAAAGATCAAAAAGAGAAAAACAAGGAGGAGGCATAGTGCCACACGGTTGCGATTTATGAGGTCATCCTCGTTCCCCTGACTCTGGCCTTGCAGCTATTTTGAACCGGCCTGACCTACATCTTTTCAGCAGTCGGCAGCAGACCTTTTCCTGACATTAGGCCATCTCGGGGCCAAGCAGTCACACTGAAATTCTTTTGTAAATATCTGTTGACAACACCAAAAACATTCTGTTCTTTTCCATACCCTTACGAAAAAGAAGTTTATTGAAGTGTGCTATAAGTATTCTTCTTTTAAACTTAAAATAAGAAAGTATACTTTCAGTTTACTTTTTATGTACTTCTCTAAAATGTACTTTAGGTACTTCTTAGAAATATACTTAAATTGTAAAAAAAGTATACTTGACCTATACTGACCGAAATGTCTAAGTATATTTGGCCTATACTTGTTTACTGACATATACTTAAAAGTATAAAGTAAAAATGCAACAACGAAAGCTACATCAAGAAAGCTGCAAAAAGCCATATGAATAGCCCTGGTGAAAAATACATATACTTTATTGTATTTCAAGTATATTTAACTTTGCAATAGTACATTACAAATATACTTAGAAAGAAATGTACCATCTTTGATTATATTGAAAGTATGCTTACAACATATTTGCTTACAATTAAACTTTTAACATATTTCAAAATAATTATAATTTAGTATATTTTCTAAAAGTATACTTTAAAAAAATATACTTGGAGTTAAAGTTCTGTGCAATTTTTAAAGTATACTAATTTGAACTTATTTTAAAGTTTATTTTAGGTATACTTTATCTGTTAAAGTTATCATTATAATAATGCACTGACAGCATATTTATAAAATACATTATTTAGCATCCTTTAGAAACAGTATATTTTAAGTAAATTTTGAAAGTATATGTAGTGTACAAATGTATATTATCTTTATGGAGAATCTTTAGTGTTAGTAAACTAGTAAGTTATTAATTTTGTGCTGCAGGTATACTTGCAAGTATTCTTTTACTATACTTTTAGTTAACTAGTGTACTCATACTGAAAGTATACATGCAAGTGTTCTGTTAGTGTACTCTTAGTAAACTAGTAAGTTACTAATTGTGTGCTGCAGGTATACTTGCAAGTTTTCTTTTACTATACTTTTAGTTAACTAGTAGTTTACTACTCAACTTTACTTTAAGTGAACTTAACATCATACTATAAATATTAATATATTGCACTTAAAGTACAATACAATGTGTATTAATTTTTTTACTTGTACCTTTTAATTGTACTTTCAATTTGAAGCTAAATCTTTCGTATGCTATCAGTGAGCTAATCAAACAAAAATAATAAATACAAAAATTATATATATATATATATATATATATATATATATATATATATATATATATATATATATATATATATATATATATATATATATATATATATAATATAATGGGACACTACAGTGGGACACTGTAGAAATTGTGAGTAACAAAGGAATGGAATAATTTACAAATCTCAATAGAATATAGACTATCTCTGCCCATCTTGACTTCTGAGAGACACTGCTACACTTTTTATACCCAATCATGTTGCCAATTAAGTTGCAAATTGGTCCTTTAGTTGTTCCTTATATGTACATTTAACTTTTATACTCTTATTGCTACCTGTCCCAACTTTTTGGGAATGTGTAGCTCTCATAAAATCCAAATTGAGCCAATATTTGGCATGACATTTCAAAATGTCTCACTTTCAACATTTGATGTGTTATTTATATTCTATTGTGAATAAAATATAAGTTTATGAGATTTGTAAATTATTCCATTCCTGTTTTACTCACAATTTCTACAGTGTCCCAACTGTTTCTGATTTGAGGTTGTATATATATCTATATATATGGCTGAACCCCCTGAAAATTAACTTTCGTTCTGGACTCCATTTCCCATAATCCCGCATGCCTGGACTGATTGGTCTGCCACCTGAAACACATTGGACAGCCTATATAAACTCTCTGGAAACATTCAGTCAGTGCAAAGTCTTGATTTGTACTGGCTGTCATTGCTGACCCTTTTGCCTGTTTCATGACTACGAGATTTGCCTGCCCTACATTGCTGTGTTTGCTGTTGTTTAACCTTGCCTGTTGGAATATGAGTGTGTTTAATAAAAACCTGCAGATGGATCCTCAGTGTCAAAGTGCTTTGTTACACAAGCAGTATACAATAAGTAACCTACTAGTTTACTAAGAGTACACTAACAGAACACTTGCATGTACACTTTCAGTATATGACTAGTAAACTATTAGTTAACTAAAAGTATATTAAAAAAACACTTGGAAGTATACCTGCAGCACACAATAAGTAACCTACTATTTTACTAAGAGTACACTAACAGAACACTTGCATTTACACTTTCAGTATATGACTAGTAAACTACTAGTTAACTGAAAGTATATTAAAAGAACACTTGGAAGTATACCTGCAGCACACAATAAGTAACCTACTATTTTACTAAGAGTACACTAACAGAACACTTGCATGTACACTTTCAGTATATGACTATTAAACTACTAGTTAACTAAAAGTATATAAAAAAAACTTGGAAGTATACCTGCAGCACAAAATTAGTAACCTACTAGTTTACTAAGAGTAATCTAACAGAACATTTGCATGTACACTTGAAGTATAAGTCTAGAAAACTACTAGTATACTCATGAGTTCACTTGCAGTACAAATGAAGAACTAATTGTGCACTAGTTGTACACTTAAAGTTGACTACTCTTACACTTATAGTACACTTAGAAGTATACTTTTATATACTAAAAGTGGGCCAATTTAGTCCCAAGCGGTATTCAAGCAGTACACTTACAAGTTTACTACTAGAACATAAATGTTAGTACACTTACTACATAAAGTATACTTAAAACTATACTCCCACATTACTTAAGTATACTTAATATAATGAACTTGAAGTATACTTCTTTTTCGTAAGGGTAGCTCATGTCCTCACTGGAGCCTTATGGGTTTTCAGAGCAGTATATTTAAAGCTCCTCTTGTCTTCCACAACATTGGTTATAAAGTAGAACATACACACACACACACACACACACACACACACACACACACACAAACACGCACGCACAGTTACTTTTTTTATTAGAGCCTCTATGAATCACTACACCTTGCTTGAGTTAAGCCCAACTGTGTAATCGTGGGTCTCCAACGAATCAAGCTATTCATTCAAAAGGGATGGAGCCTTAACCTTATATTTAAAAGTGAGATTACCCAGGCCACTCCGAACGAAAATATTTCCACTTTAAAAACATAGCCAGAGGATTCAGAGGTTTCAAAAGCAGTCAATGAGATGGCAATGAGGCATTTTAGTCAGTGAATGGACAACCAGCATGTGAATTCAGGGACGTTTTTTTGACTCAGTAGTTGTGTTTAGAGAATAAATCTCTAAAGAGGCTTGCATTATTCTGCTTGACTCCTGCCCAGTGTGCACTCCAAACAGCAGACTACAATGACTGCCAAAAAGAGAAATACACAACAGTTTATAGGGAATGAGAGTGGCTTTCAGGAGCCAAGCACTAAATAACATGGCACAACAGAGCAAGTCAGGTTCGAACAAAACACTGATGCTGTGTTTATGCAGCGCTAACCCCGTGCAGAAAAATTGCATTTTGCTTGCCAGGAAAGTTTGGATTTTTACACAGTATGTGCATATTTCAAATTTTCTGCAGATTTAGAGTTAAACAAGTGTGAAAATCTTTTTCCAAACCTTGGGATGATGACAAAACTATTTGACTAATCCACAAGACAGGCGATTTCTTGAAACTCATGTATGTACATAAAAAATGGTGCTAAATAGCACTTAAAGCTCGTAATCATAGGGGAACCATTTTTAGTGCTATATAGCACGTATAAAGCACCCATGAAGAACCATCCGGGGCTGATATAGCACCACTTAAGCCCCACATATGGTTATGTATAGAACAATATGGTTCTACACAGGTGCTACAGGTGCTACAGGCCCTTACGAAAAAGAAGTATACTTCAAGTTCATTTTATTAAGTATACTTAAGTAATGTTGGAGTATAGTTTTTAGTATACTTTATGTAGTAAGTGTACTAACATTTATGTTCTAGTAGTATACTTGTAAGTGTACTGCTTGAATACCGCTTGGGACTAAATTGGCCCACTTTTAGTATATAGAAGTATACTTCTAAGTGTACTATAAGTGTAAGAGTAGTCAACTTTAAGTGTACAACTAGTGCACAATTAGTTCTTCATTTGTACTGCAAGTGAACTCATGAGTATACTAGTAGTTTTCTAGACTTATACTTCAAGTGTGCATGCAAATGTTCTTTTAGTGTACTCTTAGTAAACTAGTAGGTTACTTATTGTGTGCTGCAGGTATACTTCCAAGTGTTCTTTTAATATACTTTCAGTTAAATAGTAGTTTACTAGTCATATACTGAAAGTGTAAATGCAAATGTTCTGTTAGTGTACTCTTAGTAAACTAGTAGGTTACTTATTGTGTGCTGCAGGTATACTTCCAAGTGTTCTTTTAATATACTTTCAGTTAACTAGTAGTTTACTAGTCATATACTGAAAGTGTAAATGCAAATGTTCTGTTAGTGTACTCTTAGTAAACTAGTAGGTTACTTATTGTGTGCTGCAGGTATACTTCCAAGTGTTCTTTTAATATACTTTCAGTTAACTAGTAGTTTACTAGTCATATACTGAAAGTGTACATGCAAGTGTTATGTTAGTGTACTCTTAGTAAACTAGTAGGTTACTTATTGTATACTGCTTGTGTAACAAAGCACTTTGACACTGAGGATCCATCTGCAGGTTTTTATTAAACACACTCACATTCCAACAGGCAAGGTCAAACAACAGCAAACACAGCAATGTAAGGCAGGCAAATCTCGTAGTCATGAAACAGGCAAAAGGGTCAGGGCAGGCAACAAACATACAGTACTCATAAACCAGGTAAAACAGATCAAGATTAATAAATACAGATAGATAAGCAGGCAGGCAAACCGCTCAGCAATGACAGCCGGTACAAATCAAGACTTTGCACTGACTGAATGTTTCCAGAGAGTTTATATAGGCTGTCCAATGAGTTTCAGGTGGCAGACTAATCAGTCCAGGCATGCAGGATTATGGGAAATGGAGTCCAGAATGAAAGTTAATATTCAGGGGGTTCAGCCATATATATAGATATATATATATACAACCTCAAATCAGAAAAAGTTGGGACACTGTAGAAATTGTGAGTAAAAAAGGAATGGAATAATTTACAAATCTCATAAACTTATATTTTATTCACAATAGAATATAGATAACATATCAAATGTTGAAAGTGAGACATTTTGAAATGTCATGCCAAATATTGGCTCAATTTGCATTTTATGAGAGCTACACATTCCCAAAAGGTTGGGACAGAGTATATAAGAGTATAAAAGTTAAATGTACATATAAAGAACACCTAAGGACCAATTTGCAACTTAATTGGCAACATGATTGGGTATAAAAAGTGTGGCAGTGTCTCTCAGAATTCAAGATGGGCAGAGATAGTCTATATTCTATTGTGAATAAAATATAAGTTTATGAGATTTGTAAATTATTCCATTCCTTTTTTACTCACAATTTCTACAGTGTCCCACTGTAGTGTCCCATTATATATATATAATTTTTGTATTTATTATTTTTGATTGATTAGATCACTGATAGCATACGAAAGATTTAGCTTCAAATTGAAAGTACAATTAAAAGGTACAAGTAAAAAAATTAATACACAGTAACATTGTATTGTATTTTAAGTGCAATATATTTATATTTATAGTATGATGTTAAGTTCACTTAAAGTAAAGTTGAGTAATAAACTACTAGTTAACTAAGAGTATAGTAAAAGAAAACTTGCAAGTATACCTGCAGCAGACAATTAGTAACTTACTAGTTTACTAAGAGTACACTAACAGAACACTTGCATGTACACTTTCAGTATGAGTACACTAGTTAACTAAAAGTATAGTAAAAGAATACTTGCAAGTATACCTGCAGCACAAAATTAATAACTTACTAGTTTACTAACACTAAAGATTCTCCATAAAGTTAATATACATTTGTACAGTACATATCCTTTCAAAATTTACTTAAAATATACTGTTTCTAAAGGATGCTTAATAAGGTATTTTATAAATATGCTGTCAGTGCATTATTATAATGATAACTTTAACAGATAAAGTATACCTAAAATAAACTTTAAAATAAGTTCAAATTAGTATACTTTAAAAATTGCACAGAACTTTAACTCCAAGTATATTTGTTAAAGTATACTTTTAGAAAATATACTAAATTATAATTATTTTGAAATATGTTAAAAGTTTAATTGTAAGCAAATATGTTGTAAGCATACTTTCAATATATTCAAATATGGTACATTTCTTTCTAAGTATATTTGTAATGTACTATTGCAAAGTTAAATATACTTGAAATACAATAAAGTATATTTATTTTTCACCAGGGCTATTCATTTGGCTTTTGCAGTTTTCTTGATGTAGCTTTCGTTGTTGCATTTTTACTTTATACTTTTAAGTATATGTCAGTAAACAAGTATAGGCCAAATATACTTAGACATTTTGGTCAGTATAGGTCAAGTATACTTTAGTACAATTTAAGTATATTTCTGAGAAGTACCTAAAGTACATTTTAGAGAAGTACATAAAAAGTAAACTGAAAGTATACTTTCTTATTTTAAGTTTAAAAGAAGAATACTTATAGCACACTTCAATAAACTTATTTTTCGTAAGGGGGTGCTACAAACACTCTACAAACAAATGGTGCTAAATAGCACTAAAAGTGGTTCTTGGCTCATAACCACAGATGAAGTACCTGTGTAGCACCGGACAATATTGTGCTGCTATGTAGAACCATATGTGGTGCTAAAGTGGTGCTATATGACCCCCGTATGGTTCTTCATAGATGCTATATATATAGCACTAAAAATGGTTCCTCTATGATTACGAGCCAAGAACCACTTTCAATGCTATTTAGCACCGTTTGTTTTTAGAGTGTAGGTGCTATATGGCACTTAATGGTTCCCCTTTGATTACGAGCTAGAGAACCACTTTTAGTGCTATTAAGCACAATTTGTTTTTAAAGTGTAGAATGACCATGTCGGGTTACGTGCAATAAAATTACATAAAGTAATAAAAATAATACTTTTTAAAATTATAAATAATAAAGACAAACAAATTAAATGACAACAACATTCATTCCAAAACAGTAGCTAAATCCTTAATTATTTCAGATAAAAGGGGGACAAATAAGAGGACTGGTCAGGTTTGAAAAAAAAATACACTAATTTTAATGTCAAGGAACAGGGTTAGCAAACAAATTTGCATTTAAAAGACGTCCAAACACAGCCCAGATGCTAAAACAAGGAAAAAATTTGGTCTTTCAGTGAAAATTGAACAGATGTCTAACCAGCTTAAAAATAAATGAAATGCAATAAATAAATAAAACCAAACACCTTAATTACTGTTGATTCTGCTTACATGATGGAGCATCGTACAGTTAATTTGGCAAAAACAACATGTAACTGAATTCAAGGTTATTTTGGACAATATCAGGTCTAGTTAACTTAGACGGAGAAATGACGGCTATTGGTTGTTGGGTATGGTGCCTGCGAACCCCGGAGTTCATTCAGTTTTGCCTGGGGGTCTGTAAAAAACCTCTAAAACAAAAATCTCCCTGTAAGCCTCGGGCAAGCGATATGAATTATGAATTTTTTGCAATCTTTAATAAAAACAATCAGCCTCAACCAAACAAAAAGTGCTATAGGAAAATACAATATTTAAAATACATTAAATATAGACACTTTCAGCAGTAACAACATAAACAAATGGTTTTTGTGGAACATACGTAATTTCCAGTAAACTCCGCAAAGAATCAATAACAACAAAGTCCTTTTAGAGTAGTTTATTTCTGATAACAAGCAAAATAAATAACACATAGATTAATTCATAGCTAAAGCCTATAAAAAATACACTGAGCTAATGTTATTGTGTTCAAATGTACTATACGGTATACAACTTTAACTACAGATTGCCTGCCATACCTCCCTTCACATAGCCGTGATCCATGATCGTCATTTTCCCTCGTCTTTAGGAAACCAAAACATTTGTTATTTTCGATGAGGTATTTGTTCAAGAGTTGAGTTTAGCAACTAGTCAGACCATTGAACAAACAGAGACAGGAAGTTAAGTTCTGCCCACACATATAACCGTGACAACACACGTGTGAAACCGTCTATACTTGGATTCATGAGTGTCCTTATTTATAAGAAAATAAGATGGAGTTAAAAAAAACCTTAACAGACCTAATTGTTTTATTTCAAGTCACAAATTGTCTGTTTTCAATTTACTCTATAAAATTGTGTGCTCATCCCTTGGTTGAGAATCACTGCCTTTGTGCATTAAACCAATACAATTCGATCAAACAATGCTATTCACTGTTCATTAAAATGCCCATTTTATGGTTACACAACTTCAGGACCCTCTTAAGACATGTTTATAAGTTATCGACAACCCTTTCTTTTCATCTTACTAAACTCCATCAACAAGCTGTCAAGACAAAACATTCAGGCGGCCATTGTGGTTGACTTGCTCTCGTTCACTTTAAAGAGGCACGCACTGGGCTATACTCTGGCTTGCTTTGAAATATTGATCCCAAATTTAAGAACTCTCTGGCAGTTTCAGACAGAATTTAAATGCTCCGGATACATCGGGTGAGGGAAATTAAATCCATAGCCATTAATCACCTGGCTGTTGGGATGCTCGAGAGCTTGCATGGGAATAGTTTCTTTACCTCTGTCATCCAATAGCAGGGCGGCCCAGCAGTGATTATGTTTGGAGTCACTGGCTCTCATAAATAAGCTCTGCCATCCTGCAAGTGGAGGCCCTGAAAGGCGACGGGCCCTGGGGAGACATTTAGCGTGCTAACAGAGCCCGCGAGTATACGGAGATTAGAAAGCTAGCGTTTTATGCGTCTGCCAATATTGCGTTGGAGTGTTATGAAACTCATCACACTTCCAAATCACAGCTGTAATATGCGCTAACGTTTTAAACAGGGTGTTAAATATGGTGTAGGGGTAGGTTGGGTTGTTCTGAAATGATAAGCATTTAAATAAATATGTCATTTCGCTGACACTTATTCAGTGATTTAAAGCAGTACAATTCCAGAGATATTCCCCCTGGAGCGCAGCAACGGCCGGGTGAAACTATACAATCAACCCTTTAGTTATTGGTCCACCTGCACTGACATGCATCTCTAAGAACACAATAAGGTTAAACCTGTAGCTATGGCGCTAGCAGTGTCAAGGTCATGGGTTTGATTTCCACGTAACATACATTATTCAATGTATATGTCACTTTGGAGAAAACGTCTTTCAAATGAAAGTGAAAGCTCAGGTTTAAAATCATCCAGTAGCTTGCATGACTTAAAAGTGGAAAAAGGAAGTGATTTAATAGCAAGTGATTATAAAAATATTTTAAAGGGGACATATCATGAAAATTTGACTATTTCCATGTTTAAGTGCTATAATTGGGTCCCCAATGCTTCGATCAACCTAAACAATATTAAAAAGGAACTTAGTTTTGGTAAACCACTCTCTGCAAGCATGCCCCTTAATCTGCACTATCCAAGCACTGCCATTTAGTGCAGAGATCAGCTCATTTGCATTTAATTTATATGCATTGTTTGGTCACACCTACAAAGTGGTTATTTCAACATGCTACCAAAACCAAAACTTCACATATGCATGGGGACACCAAAGATTTATTTGACATCTTAAAAAAGTCCCCTTTGGAATGTCCCTTTAACAAATATTTTGCAAACTTTATCTTGTACTTTATTCCAGTATACTGAAGATGTATTCATACTAGAAAAAAAATTTGTGATTACTCTCCAAAGCCCACTCTGATGTACAAACGATAACCTATCTAAGATCATATCAAACTATACAGGGACAAACTACATACATTTTTTTCTACTCGATTTAACACAAAAAGTGATATTAAATGTCTTTCCTGTCTATTGGCGTAAGAACCATTCGTCTAAGAGACACAGAGAGGCAGTCCACATTCACATTTGTTTTCACCCTAGTAAGGTTTATCTTGTCTTGACATTCGCAAAAATGAAACATATCAGTAAATTACTCTGTGAATATTACATCTGCATTATATTAAATAGCATCTGTTACGTTAAGTGGGGTCAGTGTATCACGTAACACTTCAGAAGATCTGAGGCAGAAGAAAGGAGCAGGGTAGAAAATGACTGTTTGATGAAAATATCTTGAGCTTTGGTCTGAACAAAAACTCTGGCTTTTTATAGGGAACAACAAAGCAATGATCCTGCTTGCAAGTGGATTTCTGCACTCTCAGAAATAAAGGTATAAAAGCTGTCACTGGGACTGTAGCCTTTCAAAAAGTACACATTTGTATCTAATGGGTGCATATTAAGGTACTTCAAAGGTTAATTGTGGTACCTTAAAAGTACATACTGTTTCTGTAGTACCTAAATGGTACATATTGGGACCTTTTTTTAAGGGTATGGTCCTAGTGACAACTTTTGTCCTTTTTTTTTCTCACTGTTTGCCCCTTTAATTTTACAGTTCCACTTTGGGATCTCAGCAATGTCACTGAAGTCCACAGTTGGGTTATATTCAACACGTTGTCATATTTGGCTATATCTTCAACAATTTGTGGGGTACTGCTGAAATACCCATCTGAATAACATCTGTAAGCAGTGGTAGCCGGTGACTTCTTTTTTGAGGGCGCTCGATACGAAGTTCGTCATTACATGTATGTATCCCGTCATGTGTGTGGTTCCCTTTTTTAAATGTGTGTTCTGCGCGTCGAGTGATCCTGTGTGCATCACGTGTCTTGTCAAAATAAGTGTCTGCTGCAGACGCGTCTAAAGGGTTTATGATAAAAGAGACGCTCGTGTTTGCCAGACACTCGCATAATCTCATGCGTAATCAGAGTTTACTGTTAAGGGAGTGTCTTGCGTGTATTTTGTGAACGTGAGCGTCTCTTTCATCATAAACAGTTTTGATGCGTGTGAAGTAGGCACTTATTTTGACAAAACTCGTGATGCACATGGTTCACATGACGCAACAAATACATATTTTGAAAATGCAAGCAACACACATGACACTCTGAACACATATTTTGAATTAGCGCCCCTCGGATGAGCAGTCACGAGCCGCCACTTTCTGTAAATCAACCAAAGTCCTGATCACCTACAATCTGTTTTGGGCTTTCAACGCATAACCAGACCACAGTTAAGGAGAATTGAGCTCAAAATAATACAATACTGTTTCCAAAAAAAGCTTCTTATATGCTTTCTCTTTTTAATATTTGATCCAAGCTGCATGGTTTATTTTAACAGTTTAAAACAGTTGGCTGGATTTCCCATACAGTATAAGACAAAGAGACTATAATGGCCTAGGCTGAAGTTTGTTTATTTTTTTTTATGTGTACAGTGCGTGTGAACCAATTTTCATCATTAGAAGAGTACACACGTACTGTACGTACTGGACTTTTGAAACCCTGTGTACATTGTACATATAGGTCACGCATGCGCCTGCAGGAGAATGTAGTATGTATGTAGCCCAAGAGATGTAACGTCTGCATACATGTACGAGTCAAATAAACTATACTTTGCAAGGCTGTGCGTTTTGACCACACACACAAAAGTTCAAAGAAAAAAACACACTATACTCTGGGCTTAATTGTGTATGACCCTTATTCACAGCCAATTGCATATTGTAGCTAACAAAGTAACGCTTTTCCCATTGAAAGAAGCCTTTTGAATGTGTTGGTTTTCGGCACCATGGTGTAAAGCCATTTTATAAAAGAGAAACCTGTTCTAAAGGGAGCTTAACTGTTTGAAATTGCATTAAAACTTTTTTCTGTTTCTATTCATATATTCTCAAGTCTCGGCTCTATTTGGTTTCTCTTCTAGCAGCACTTTTAAAGGGCACCTATTATGGCCTTTTTACAAAATTTAATATAAGTCTCAGGTGTGCCCAGAATGTATCTGTGAAGTTTCAGCTCAAAAAATACCCCACTGATCATTTGTTATAGCATGTCAAAAATGACCCTATTTGCAGCAATAACGTGCTGTTTTAATGTACCTTTAAATGCAAATGAGCTACAGCTCTTCACTTCCTTACAAACAGACAGTGAGCGCTTTCAGTTAAAATAGATCTGATTAAAACAGTCTAAGACAATAGTAAACTATGGTAATGCAGGACTGAAAGTGGTTGGGGCTTTATTAATGTGACCTCACATTGATAAGAGAATCAAAACGGCATATCTAATGAGACTGCTTTGGTTAATGGGGATGAAAAAAACGAGGAGCAGGTGATTTTTTTTTTCATCATGGGGTTGTGTTCACACACTGCCAACACACTCCTTGTAAAAGTGGATTTTGCATAATAGGTGCCCTTTAAATGGAAATGACTGCAGACTGTTTACCTTTCAAAAAATTAAATATTTTAAGGGGTACATTTATAGTTGTTTAAACATTCTATGTTTACATTCCTGGTTAAAAAGACGAGCCAAACCCAGCATAAATTTGAATTATTGTATTTAAAAATAAAATGTTTAGCATTTCTAAAAAACAAGGCATAGTACATTTTGTTTGATGTTCAATACTGCCCAGAAGTTGCTGCTGGGGTTTACACATCTATGGTTCCTCTGCTCTTCTGCCTCTTTACTGTATCCTGCAGTCACCCAAGAGAAATGAAGACATTAATACATACCACAAAAAACATTAGTGCTCATCCTCTGTTCTCATGTTTACAGATTCCCTACAAAGTCAGTGAGCACTTAGCATATTTTTGGCACTGCCCAGAGGAAGTTTTTCATTAAAGATTACTAAACCAAAACATGGACCAAAAACATCAAATGTGCATCACTATGCTGACTTTATATTTAAAAAATAAATTATAGGAAGCAATATATTTTTGACAGAAGTAAAGTGTTAAAAAAAATCTGATTTTATTGAACAAAAATGTTTTTTTTTTTAAACTTTAGCTAAATGTTCCAAATGTGTCCACAGGTGAAGCTTAAACAGAAACAAATAAGAGTGAACAGATAACAACACCATGAATTCATTTGTCAGACAACGATATTTTAACAAAAACATTAAATGTAATGGGATTATATAAACAATGAATTCATGGTGTTGTTATCTGTTCACTCTTATTTGTTTCTGTTTAGGCTTCACTTGTGCACACTTTTGTTTTAAAATATGTTGCTACCTTTACAGCTAATGTTCAGTTGATCAATATTAATAATTTGAGACAATGCTGATGTGCACTTTCTAATTTGAACAAATGCTAGCTCCGTAATGCTTAACAAACTTAAAAAGATTAACAAACCTACAAAACACAAATTACTTTAAATGAGATTATTTTAATAAAATTAGACTACAGCATTTAGGGAAAATGCGTGGTCTTTAGGTCATGTAATGCTGACCTCTTGAAGCCCAATGTCCTTTAGGACTGTAGTCCAAAAGTGATGAATGTTCGTATTCATGTTGCATGAAAAAATACAACCAACTTTCTAACAGTATTCTTCAGCTTTTTGTCGGCTTGCAAGGTGGCAAAGTTTGCAATTTCATGGTTTTAAGGCATAAAATGACTAATGAATAATGAATGAAGCTGCACATCTTCCATTTGAACAAAATAAGTAATAACCAAAAAATAAATAAATAAGAATAAACCAAACTGTACTTCCTCTATAAAAGCATAAATGGGAGAGCAAAATGTGCAAGGTCATTTTTGGATACCCAAAGTATTCCCATACTGTAGATTATAACTTTTTTGGCAGGGATAGAGATAAAAATTTGTAGCCTCTGTCTCTGGCATTTTCTCAGTAGTATATATTAGTGGAGTCTAAGCAGTCATGTGGAAAAAAGTTGCATATGCGCAGCAGTGCAGGTGAGATCTGCTTTCATTTTTTTGCCCAAAACCGTGGATAAGCAAATGTTCACGGTATGAAAATCGTACTTGTCAATACCATGGTAAGCCATTTACAACCCTATTATGAGCTATCAGCTGTTCACCATTAAAACCATTAAAACATTTATTTGTGTTTTGTGCTATCTTCCAGTAGGATTTAATGGTGTTTAGAGACCATTACACTTTCTTTTAAAACTAATACAATTCCTATTATGACCATTAAATCTATTAGAATTCCTGTTAGGTTTGTTGTAGACAGGGTTCTATTGTTTGTTTTTTTCAGTATGGTAGGATGATTTTATGTAGAAATTAAAGGGCAATTATTTCATTGCTAAAAACAATGTTTGTGTATTAGAAATAATGCAATGTGTTTGCGTGGTTAAAAAAATACACATTATTTGCCACATCCTGTAAATTTTTGTAGCTCCAGATTTCCCTCTCTTCCTGAAACGCATGAATTCATGTACAAAATTCATCGATTTAAAAAGCTCTGTGTTCCTGATTGGCCAACTAATTTGTACGTTGTGATTGGCCTGAATACCTCTGACGTCAGATGGAAATGTGACACTTCTAACCATGTTTGAAAGATTCGCACACAATGCAATGCTAACGGGAGTTAACTTACAGGCTGTTAGTCCGTGGGAATTATGATAATGTCGGTCTTGTCTACACCAATCCCAGGAAGTACAATCCGTGTGTTTGTTGTAGTCCAAGAAAAGAGATTTACGTTGTAGACGATAACTTGCGTCATCGTTTACTTTGGGGTTTGTACCTTTTGCATATCGTTAACATGTACTAATACTTACACACCAAAGAAAATGTAAAATTGTGAATCGGATAATTGGTGCTCTTTAGTAAAATACCTTAGCTTAGGATAACTTAGGTCTTTAAAGAACCTTCATATTTAATAATGTAGTATGGCAGCTAAAAAACAGCCAAAGTCATTGACATTCTGAATATATTGCTGCTAGAGATGCGCGGTTGGCGGTTACAGCCGCGGACTCCGCGGATAAACCGCGGATCGGGCGGATGACGTGACGAAAAATAATATTTTAATTAGATTCGGGCGGGTGGTGGATCGATTGCTTGTTTCCTTCTAAGCATGCAACCTTAAAAGGTGAGCACTCTGTCTTTCAGGGTGGCAGCCTCAGAAGTTCTCAAAGAGAACTGAAATGAGACGGTCTAGCCTTCTGAGGACCCATAATTTGCGTCACCTGTTGCACGCGCCCCCAGTAGCCCCCACCGCGCCTGTCAGCAGAAAACAGCGGAGACATTTCTGACTTATTAAAATAAATATGTAATCAAAAATATTAATTTATTTTAGAAAATATGACACATTGATGTAGATTAAACTATTCAACAGTATATCAAATAATCAACCTTATGTTGCAAATATACGCAACATAAACAGAATAATATTAACACAAAACATAACTTATAATACTAAAACAGTGACAAGAAAAAGTTTTCTAATACACTTTTATTTAATAAAGGTTTTAATTGTTTGGGATAGCCTCGGCATGTTAAGAATCCATTCGTTCTATCATTAACAGCGCAGAGAAATGAGGACGCATTTTGACATAGCTCTTATCAACGCCTCAAAAAATGAGAATTAAAAACAAAGGAAATAGAAGGTCAGAAAAGGTTTGCCTGGAATAAGTTTTACAAAGTGGTAAATCAGGATGACACCAGTGCAGACTATGTAATTTGTGCGTTTAATTTAGGCATTACTTATTGATTTATTTTTGTCCCGTGTGCGCCGATCGGAGACTGAGTTCACTGCTGATATTCTAGAGCTTTCTAGTCTTGCATCGCCCAGTCAGCGGATGGCGGGCGGTTGCGGTTTTGAAAACTGGTCAGAAACGTTGGTGCGGATGGATGGCGGACGGATGATGAGTTTTGTGATGCGGTTGCGGATGAAATAATAGCCCATCCGCGCATCTCTAATTGCTGCATGAATCCCAGACTGGGCAGTTGCATTTATTTTGCAGAGCAAAATATGAGAAAGTTGTAACAAATGTGTCTGAGAATCACAAAACCTGTCCACGGACAGCATGACACCAAGCAACGTCCACCCTGAGAAACTCAAGGTACTGACACTAAAGCCGAAGGGCTACAGACAAAAGATTCTGTCAGCGGCAAAGTTCTGCAGTGGCAAAGAAGAAATCCAATTAAATTCCCAGCGTTGTCGAACTCATCCCCTCCTGACCAATCTGCAGCATGATAAAGAATGACAGACTTTATACAGAGGAACTAGTGATCGATCCGACTTCTCGCCAATTAACAACAAGGTAAATCCCTCTCATGGGACCGCCGAATGTGCTGCCAATTAGTGCTGGATGGCAGATGCTAAGGGCACTTTCAACACAGACCCGCGTTTCAAATTTGTTTAGAAATGCAAAGGCTGTTATTCAATTTGACTCCTTAATACCTCATGCCTCTTCACACGGTGCTTATCTGGGGAATTGCGATTAACAAAGATGCCTGACACACAGAGGTACAGGGTGGGGTTTAAAGGCCTTCGAATATTCAGTCCGCTTCGGCTGAAGACGACAGCCTGTTTTGTTTACTTCACAGTTTCAGGGAAGGGTTAAGTATGTTTTTGCGGCAATACCACTTGCACAATATTTGTTGCAGTGGCTTATAATGAAAAAGCTTATTGCACACTGACCCCAAAAAATGTAGCGTGCACAAACAGAATCTATATTTAAAGCAAACGCAGAATGCATGTGATATACCGCTTCGATAAACCCGAGAGCTCTATCTGAACTGCACATTTTCTGAATCGAATGTGCATTTTAATCCAGGGATTGTAAGATTTAAATAACCCCTGGCCCTCACTCACCAATCCTTCACGTCAGAAGATAGAGAGCCTGGCCGTAGCTGGTTATTAACAATACACTTCATTACACGCTGCATACGCTCAAGTGGAAAGACAGGTTAAAAATAGCATGCTTTGAGATTTGATTCGTATGCTTTAATAGCTCATGAACGTAACTAAAACAAAATGTCCGAGGCGGTTGCCTGGCAACAAAGGCAGCTCATTTCAAAATGTTTCTACTTAATGAAACAGTTGAGTAGGTGGCGCAGAATCAGCCTAAGGAAATGGTTTTACTCGACGCCGGTATGCGGCAGACGCATGCAAAACGACATTTTCACTTACAATCTTAAAAGTGTTGATGACAAAACATTGTCCAGGGACTTTCCCTCTTCTTGGTGAAAATGAAACCAATTATAGTATGGTCAATTATTTTCAAGTTAATTGCCGTTAAAGCCTTCCTTGTCAAAGGCTAATGGCTATAATCCAGATAAGGGGTCTAATTACTGCAGTTATAAGAGTAAATGGATTTAGTCCTGTGGCAGGTGCAAACGGACAGTTTTTCTTCACTTTTGTATTTCGCTCAAACAAGAACACTAAGCTGTTGTTATCCGAATGCAAATTTTCAGCTGAACACAGCTTTCAACCCATTGTGGGTTGAACTTGAGACCGCTCACGTGCTAATCAAACACTTAAACTGTAAGCATCATCACTGAGATGTGTAATTGTGCCTTTATCTTGTCACATTGGGCAAGGTTTTACCAGGTTTTACCATGACAACCAATGTCGAATTAAACTTTAACAGATTTATTGCAATAATATTCACTGTAACAATAGCAAATACTTTGCTGTTGAGTGCTTAATTTGGATTGATGTTCCAGGATTATGCATTATTTTTTATTATACCACGGGTCTGTTTAATGCTGTATTCTGATTGGCTGAGAAATGTTCAGTGGGTATGCATTAATTTCTGATAACTGCACACCTAACTTGTCAAATGTCGACACGGCAGGACGCAACCTTGGGTGTGCATTATTTTCTTATAATTCAATGGCACGTCGTCAATTATTCTGGCACACCTGACATGTCGAATGTCTTAGAAATGTCTGTGGTAACCATGGTATAAGCAGAATAATTGACAACGGTCCTTTAAATTATATTTTAAAAAAAATAATGCACAACCACTGTGTAACCTTGGGTGTACAATATTTTCTAATAATTTAACGGCCCATCGTTAATTATTCCTTACATGTATTACAAAGATTTCAACATTTGTGACCCAGTCTGAGAAGATCCATCTAAAGTCATTGTTGTGATTTACATCATATTATCCTACATAATATTAAAAAATAACCTTGATATCTTTCATATTGATGGGGTGATGCTCCTAATCTCATAGTCAGTTTATAAGACTTTAGCGTGGATTTCACAGACAGGGTCACAATTAAATGTGTGCTAATATCTAAATAATTATTTTAAAGGGGACATATTATAAAAATCTGACTTTTTCATGTTTAACCAGTGACTTAGTTTGTGTAAACCATTCTCTGCAAGCATGTGAAAAAAGGATATTGAAATTTGGCTCCCCCTGTGATGTCAGAAGGGGATATTACTGCCCCTTAATCTGTACAATCAACCACAGCGCTGCCATTTAGTGCAGAGATCAGCTCATTTGCATTTAAAAAGACACACTCAAAACATGTTATAATAAATTATCTATATAATATTTTGAGCTAGAACTTCACTATGTACTCTGGGGACACCAAAGATTTATTTGACATCTTAAAAAAGTCTTGTGAAATGTTCCCTTTAAAGTAAAGCAAATTATAAACATGAGATTTGAAAAATATAAAATATTTACAAATATTTTTGTTTATTTATAAATCTTTAACAAATATACAAAATATAAAAACTTATATTGGAGCTGCCATCATCCACGCTTGGGGTCAAAGTGAGACTCATTCACAGGACAATCTTTTCAATGTTCCTTCCTGATGCCTGTCTAGATGGTATATTGCTGACCTGCCCTATATCAAGGACACCAGAATACAACTCCTCACTTTACAGTAATGCATATATTTTGTTGCCGCCTCAGGGATGACCTTTAAAAATATAGCATTCCCGGAGTTTAGAGACCTTGAGAAGGTTATGATTGTTGGAGAAATCCTCTGCAGCTCAAACATGATCTATGACCTCATATTAAAGCAACGGCAATCTTAGAAAAAAAGATGTGCACAGATAGGTGAGGTCTATTCAATAAAAATAGTATGACCTCCAACTATCACCTTCTTGAAATTCACTGCATTCTTTGATTTCCTCTGAACTTTGGTTAATTGACATTTAGGAGGGGAAGCAGCAGCCTGTTGAGAACTTAATTGAGGCACGACAGTTTTTGCTTTCTCTTCAAATAAAGGTCGAGACCTTACCTCCTCCGCTGTTAGACGCATGCATATGCGATAGTCCTTCAGGAGCACAACGCCCACACTCGTCACAAGTGTTCAGAAATTCATGAGTAAAAGATTGTTTCCGCCGACTGCTCCCACTTAGTTAACTTCCTTTCCTTGTTAAAGTTCTCCGCACGCACAAGAGAAACTAAGCAGCGAGAGAGCTAAGTAATGTGAATTGCATGAAAAAGATACAGTGTTTTGTCAATACGCTGCATTAGTATTCTCTTTGGTAGTGCTGTTTGTATATTCATTTATCTATATTCTGATTTCCTTTGTGTTTTTACCAGATGAGTTTTCGCATCAATTCTATCCTTGCATTGCTAGGCGGAAAATTATCTCAATAACAAACATCAAAAACAACTCAATTACGATATGAGGCGCTCCTAAATCCGGTCAATTGTCATCATCTAAATGCAAAGCAAAACATAGCATGTTATTGCAAAATATTCATCTGTTCCACTGTGACTTTTTGTTTTCTTGGTTAAACACTGAAAGCTAAACAATAAGCGAAACGTGGAATTCCTGGAATTCATTTTGAGGAAAAAAAGTTTTTTTTTTTACTGTAGCCATGCACTCACTTAATCCTCTTCATACCCAATGGGACACAAGGCAGATATAATTTGTCTCCACCTAACTCTATCCACGGCCACATGTTGTGCCATGTCCCAGGTAAGGTGCATTTTCTGCTAGCCATGCACAGGAGTCTGAATTCCAAAGATTTAGTCTCTGTCTCGGTTGTATAACCCATTGTTGGGCCTAACATGGACAAACCAACTATTGGGGTAAAGTCACCATGAAACGGCTAAATTAATTAATTAAATTTTAATTAATTATTTAATAAAATTAGCAATTGTCAAATTTTCCCTGTGGTGACGTATATCCAAGGAAATGGCTTCGGAAATGAGAAAAGGTAGGGCTGGATTTAAATTCATTCATCGGGAACTGATTAGATCATTTGAAGTTGGGTCATGTTGCTATTTGTTAATCGCTGCAATCTTTTCCCGGACCCCGCCCACCTGCCCTACCATATGATCAAAAGAGAGATCATTTCGAGGATGGGAGGAGATTTGCTTTTTTGCCTAAAGATTATAAGGGCACACATCTGCTTTTTTTAAAGGAACTTGCCAACATTTTGGGAATATAGCTTATTCACCGTATTCACTGTAACTCTGTCTGATGCAGCCCCCGCTAGCTTAGCTTAGCACAAAGACTGGAAGTGAATGGCTCCAGCTAGCAAACTGCTGCCAATAAGTGACAAAATAACGCAAACATTTTTCTATTTATGTGTTGTGATTTGTATAGTCACATCTGTACAAATAATAAGGTCATATGAGACACAGCCATCTTTTAACAGTATACATGGGAACTATATTCTCAGAAGGCGAAGCACTGCTACTTGGGCGGAGATATTTTGTCACTTATTGGGAGCAGTATGCTAGCTAAAGCCATTCACTTTCAGTCTTTGTGCTAAGCTAAGCTAGTGGGGGCTGCGTCAGACAGAGTTACAGCACACATGGAGATGAGAAAGGTATGTATGGACTTATCTAACTCTGGGGGATACAGTGAATAAGCTAAATTCCCAAAATGTGGGTGTGTTCCTTTAAATGAGGAATCCAACTTAACAATTGCATAAAAGAATGCATGAATAGACCCCTTACTTCAAAATTATTAACTCAATGGTTGGGTATGTCCACATTTGACTCCACTATGAGTTGAATCAAGCCAGTATTTTTGGAGTGTTCTAGTGAGAAATGTGCTCCAATAAAGTGAAAGTGAAGTGAAAGTGATGTAATTCCCAGCATATTGCAATCTTCTTCAACCTTTTACACCGAGAGGTTGACTTGTCACATGTATGTTGCAGATTGGATTCCTGACATGACAATGGCATTTAATTAAAGTGGCTGAATGGATGTTACCTTTCACTTGGTGATTGCCTCTCAGTTTCTGCTGCATTGTCACTGTCACATCAGCCTGCTGGTTATCATGCAACACAAGGACATCAATATTAGATATTACAGTGAGAATGTGATACTAGTAGCCTATAAGAGAATAGCCTTCTTGTCAAATGTTCGGGACATTATGTTTTGTAATTTACATTTAAATGATGTAAATATACATACAGTAAGATGTTTAGTGCTCAGCTTAAAATGTCCCTGTAGCTCAAATTTTAGCGATTTGCATTGGCAATTATATTCGATACCTAGAAACACACGATGAGAAACGTAATCATTTGGAGCTACTCAATGGAGTGACAAAGATTAAATGCAAACTATAATTTTTCTAGTTGTCATTAAACCAGGAAGTGCCTTCCGTTCGCTGCATTTTCCTATCAAAAATGCATTTCATTTCCTAAGACAACAAATTATTTATGCTTTCAAGCTTGGGGCACGCACCTCAACTAGCTCTCACCCACACCCCCATCTCTTTAAAGATATGCTCTCCATGCACCACACCAAGCCTGGCTACCTGCTCATCTATCAACCTGTCTGACTGTGTCGTGGATCCAGTTAAGTTAAATTCCTTGCTCGCCCACAATAACCCCCTTCTTTCACTCTCTATGCAGCGTGCTGTGCCTTTATGGTAAGATGTGCTGTAACGCATACATAATTTCAGTCTTTGGAGGCTTTAGAGCAGCTTTGATATTTGAATTTCATTTATTATGAGCGTGTTATTTATGTATGTAGCGTGAACAAATCAGTAAGCAACACTGTTATCAGATTGCCCTCAGATTACCCCCTCTGTGTCACAACAAATGAGCACATCTATTAAACAATTCATCAATAAAGCTATATTCAATTGAGGTTGCATTTACTATGCACTGCTGCAGATTATTCCTGGAACCAGCAGGTGGCAGTACTGAGCTTTTAAAGCCAATGAAAAAGTTGAATCTTTTGTTAGACATTTCAGATAATTTTGTGATTTGGAAAGAATAATCCGTTTGTAATCCTGTTTTGAAGATCATTTTAATTTTTGATTTGTTGTAAAAAGTTTAATTTCCGCCCAGTGGTTTTGTATTTTGCAAGTTGCTAATTCATAATGCATGACTTATAGCAGAAAAATTGAAAGTCATTAGACTTATGAAAAACCCCTAAACTGACATTTGCACATTGAATTGTTAATTATGTAAGGATTTTTGAATTACTATATCAGTGTTACTATATGCTTCATGACTATGTTACTATGATGTAGAATATTGTAGTACTAATACATTATGCAAGTGTGATTTATGAAAACACACTGCAAAGCTATTGGATGGCTGTCAACTCTTTATTATGTTGTTTGATATTAACATGACATTGAACAGCTGTCATCCATGCTTTGGTTTGGAGCCCAGAGTAAGAACTGGAATGTAGCCTTAGTTAGTTGCCCATTTACCCCTGCACAGGTTACATTGCTTCATGCTCAATTCTTGAAAAAAAAAAAACGAAAATTATTATTACACTACACTACACTGCATACTGAACTTTCAGAATTTAAGATATTATTATACAGAAGATAGCTGCAATAAATATGCAAAAACATCAAAAAATTATCAATTCCATTATCTTTGTTAGGTATTTGAGTATGTGGTTTGCACCATGGTGTTTTTGGAAGCACCTTGAAGTGCCGTGGTATATTAAAAAGTATTATAATACCACCACAGTACACAGTTTGTTTATTTTTTTGCAAGGGTAACTACAATCTATTGTAACTGATTTCAGCTATGCGGTAAACTTTCATTATTCTTCCAAAACCCCATTACGCCTTTATGGAATCCAAATGAAAGCAGGTCAGAGGCAGTTTATTTTCCTGCACCTGCGCCCGAGATCCGAATGCGTTCTTATAAGAAATCACTCTTAGGGCTCTTAAACGCGATCCGCTACCTCCAGCAGCTTTGTCATGCTTGACTGTGTCGGAGTAATGCGAGAGATTGTGATGATGATTAGGAGGTCACAGGAATGATGGGAGATAAGATGCCAGAGGGCAGCTTTCTCCTGCCTGTCAGTCACCTGATTTCAGGATGCTTTGATGACAGCCGGCCCCTCACCCCTTGTTTTAGGTACATCTCCCAAAGGGATCATTCAATTAGCAGTGTCAACACAAATATTAGTCAAAATGATGGTGATTTACGTACAGAGAAACCATGCACGAAGAAAAACTCCCCACATCCGCAATATATGAAGTGATTTTCACATTCTACCCCTTGAACCCCGTCGAACTATCCTGAGCTTTATCTCCGCAGAGGATATAATAGGATACTGGGAAAATCCTAGGATTTGTGCAGCGCCTCACCTATATCCCTATTGTCTGGAGGCAGCTGTGAAGAAGAGTACGTTGAGGGAATAGGGAGCACAGCCCGACACATATCCACAGCAAGAAACCTCTCATGCACTGTTCTGAGCCTCTCCATCAGATTTCATTAGCAGGTTTGGTCAGTTGCACAGCATCACAGAGCATGACAAATATTAATCTCCTCTTTCTGTCTGAGCGAAGCTCCCGTTCTGCCCTTGAATAATTCAACAGCGACAATGCAATGTTTCTAACCGAAAAATAGAACTGATGTTGTTGATCGGCGTGGAAAATATCCCCCTGCACACCACTGTCGGGTGCAAGGAGAAAAACCTGACAGGTATGTACGCCCAGCAGCCACGAGGAGCCGCCGATAATTTCAAGATGATTGGCTCCCCGACTCAGAAAGTCTGCTTTTCGCGCGTTTAAAACCAGATTACGAACACAATGTTAACACAGGCTTCAGAAGGTTACATACCTTGGTGAGAGTACCCACTTATGTGTGACCTGAGGCAGGTGAGGTCAGAGGTCAGCTATTGTCCAGTCAATAAGCCTGACTGAACTTGCACAGCCTGACATGTAATTGCCCACTTCATTGGTTGCCTGCAGAGCAGTTCAGCAGTGCATGCTTGGGCTTCAGCAATCATGCTGATATTTTGCTCAATGATGTTTACCAGTCGTTCAGCTCAGTTGGTTAACCAGAGCTTGTCATCTTAAACCAGCTTAGCAAAGATTTTAAAAACATGTATGCAGGAGAAGGAGCCATGGTTCAGTGGTAGAGCAAGTGTTTATGACTGTGAGCTGTTGTGCCCATGTGCCTGTAAGTTCAAGTTTGGGTTACTGTAGCTCAGTGGTAGAGCATTGCATTAGCCACACAAAAGGTTATGGGTTTGATCCCAAGGAAAACAGATAATGATATAAAATGCATACATTCTTAGAAATAAAAGTACAAAAGCTGACACAGGGGCAGTACCTTTTTTTTTTACAAAGTACTCCTATTAATCCACAAAGGTACATATCTGTACCTAAATGATACATATTAGGACCTTTGTAAATGGAAGCATCCCGGTGACAGCTTTTGTACCTTTATTTCTGGGCCTGTAAGGTAATTTGTATAAAAGCATGCACTGCAGCATTATTTTGTAATTATTTTACTCTTTTTTGCACCCAATGTCAACGTACGCCACATTGGTCACAAATATCCGTAGTAAAATCTGCTTTAATGATTTTTTATTCAGTCGGATTAACATTGAGATATAATATTAAAAAGCCTTGGTCATGACCTGCTTGACAATCTCCTACTTATTTGTTTGGTGTGGGAAAAGAGCTGCAAGGGGATTAAATGCTCCCCGAATGTTTTGAGAAACGTTTCAGTCAATTGCAGCGTGCAGGAAATTGAGAGAGTTTATGAGTAATTTACTGTCGCGGGAGCAGCTGTGTTTGGCGGTTCTCTGACGTTTATTGTTTAACTATGACGTGTACAAAGAGATCTGCTTCAAACGATCTTATGCGTTCGCATAAACATATATTCCGTTAATAGCAATTTGTTTAAAGGTTACAAAGATCTTTTGTTTAAATTGGCCTCAATTAACATTTGTATACGTTTGGGCAAAGCGAAACTGTGTTATTCGTGAACGTGCAATGTATAGAAAAATATTTTGACATCAGGCCCCAGTTTAGAGGGCACGGTAACAAAACACTCTTGAGTTTGAATACAAAAGCTTTTATTGTAATAGATGGTATCTCGCCTATCAAAACCAAATCTATTTTCCCCTCACAAATCCTTTATCATTTTATAGCTCTTTATTCATTCAGGCAAGCTGTAGAAAAGCTGACAATACATCACACAAACTAATCTAATCCTCTCCCTTCCTTTCATTTCTCTCTAGTGCACAAACACACGGAATCACACTTTTCAACTTCCTGAAATTGTTGCCCCTCCGACACCCATGTTATTTGACAGAGGTGGATAGTGGTACGGTCAAGGACTTATTCCCCCACCAAAGCCCCGAAACTCTCTGCCTACAGTCAGGACCCATCTGAATGAGTATTAGGAGACTATGTGACATTAATCCTTAGCACACTACATTCATATGGCTAATGAGGACCACTGAGGATCTCTGGCTGCCTCTTCGATGCTCAAATGTGGAGTTTGGGAATTCAGTCACATGAGCACTCCTAGGCTCATTTTACTTTTAATTGCACAATTCTTTTCTTGTTTTTGATATAAATAAACAGGTCTTATAAATAAGCCCATACATCATATAAAGCGCAGCAGGCTGTCAGGCTGTCAATTATTAAAGGTAATTTCTGTTAGTTATCACTCACATTAAGCTGTTTTTCTGATCTTACTGTTATCTTATTTGAATATAATTGTCTGGCTACACTTTGTAGTTCAAAGTTTTAGACTGCATTTTTTAAAATTATGAACTTTACTTAGTACTTTGTTTCTTAAATATTAAAAAACTTAAATATGTTAATCTATATGTTTTGTATGTTTTGTTATTTTATATAAACAAGCAAACAGTGCAGAATAAATGTTTCAAAGAAGTAAAACAAAATAAATATTTTACAAAAGGTGCACTTGTTCCTGACTGCTGAGCATGGCATATGGCAATGAGGTCAGTTTATGTGTTACTGTAGCCTAATCCAGGAAAATCCCTAATTTACCATCTTAAAACAAAATGCACATTGACCTGTCACACCATATTTACAAATAAATAACTATATGTCTCAGTGAAGACAACAGATGAACAGTCAGACAAACAGATAGACAGATAGACAGATAGACAGATAGATAGATAGATAGATAGATAGATAGATAGATAGATAGATAGATAGATAGATAGATAGATAACCAGTAAATGGCCTTACTCAAATTATAGCCGTTACAGTGAGCTAACGTTACTGTATAAAATTAATGTCTAAAATGTTATAACTACAGATCGTTTCTTGCCTGGTTGTCAAATGTGCACAGCAGTGATTCATGCATTGTCTCCCCTCGTCTTTTGGAAACCGAAATTTTTTTATTTTCCCAGGGGTCAGTTTAGTCGCTAGCCAGACCGATAAACAAGCACAGACCGGAGGTTAACTTCAGGCCAGACGCGTAACCACGGCAACGCGCACCCGGAGCAACGCGCGTGCGTCCTATAAAACCGTCTTTAATACGATACATTTCTTGTTTTTAATTATAGCCTACTCTACAATATTGCATTAACACAACAGAACAGATGACTTAATTTACAAAGTGTTTCATTGATAAATAATTGGCTACTTAAGAAACCCACTTCAACAAAACCCTTAAAGAAGTCTCGATCGACTTTACCTGTTCTCCACTCTTAAACTGAGGTATAGTTGGTAAGCACAAAAGGACAGGCGTGGGTTACAGGTGTAGCCGCGGGGTGGGTGGGGTGAAGGGTCTGGGGTGGAGAGAGGGGGGCAGGACTCTCCTCAGAGGGAGGGAGGACGAGGAGGAGGTTGATCCGATGGTCCGAGTGTGTGCGTGATAGAAGATCTGGCGTTGTTCTGTCGTGCGTCCTCAGATGAAAAGCAAATCCCACCAAAAGCGCAACTTTTGTGTTGCATCATAAGCAAAACAAAATCGTCCGATAAACCCGGGTGCTTTAAAGAGCTTCTACACTGTTTCACTAAAGTTTGTTTCTTGTGATCGCGTGCATCTGACGCTGGAAGTTTAGCTGGTGAGAAAGTCAGGATGTCAGATATCTCTGTAAATGATCATCTGGAGGGGATATTGTCTGATTTTGAGGGTAAGTCTGCGCTTTCATTCATATTCATTTATTTGTTCACTCGTTTAAAATACTATGAATGTAATTTATGACTCTTTATAAAGTTCGCAAGTGTAGTAATTAATTATATATATATATATATATTTTTTAACTCGTAAAATCCTTAACTGTGTGTCGCATCGGTTTGAGAGACTTTTTTCCACTTAAACCAGACGTGAGCCTGGGATAATGATTTTAGTGAAACTTTTTTTATGTTTAATATTAGGCCTAGTCTCTAAAAAAAGTTTTGTACTGCATGCTTATGGACGACTGTAAAAGTTGGGTTTATACATTTACGTATACAGTTTGGACAGTTTTGCAGTATTTTGTAAAAAGCAGTGAATATAAATTGCAGATATACATTGTCTATACAGTCATAACTGTAGTTGTATCACAGATACAGAACATTACAATGCAAGCCTGTTATTTTGACCAGGTTAGTCTTGGTCGTTAGAAAAGAGTTTTAATTGCAATCTTTTACAGTTTCCATAAGTTAGCTTACCTGTTTAATGCAGTTTAGTGTCTCGTGAGTGCAGTTTGAGCATCAATGTGCTGCTGTTATGATCTCAGCATGTTCCCAAATTACATTGTAGTGCATCACTGCATTATATCTCTACCATCTTCAACACAAGTCACTACCGAGTTTCAACACAACCATAATTGAGTTTGACATGTTTCTGAGGAAGAGAGCCACCCTTTCCGGAAGATCCATCATGGACATGCGACAGAGTGGACTGGAGAACAATAGTTTCTCTCAGTGTTTAGACAGGTGCTGATGTGAAGAAGAAAACAAATCAGTGTTCAAGTACTCAGTACCCATTTATTATTACATATGTGAAGTAGTAAGAGACAGTTTGAGGATGTGTTGTTTCTGCCATAGTAAGTGAAGTTGTAGAGTGGTTTGTTTGATAGATGTTTCATAATTTATTCATCAGATTTTTACCCTAACCATGTATTTTTTCGTAAAGGATACCGCAAGTGAGACATTCTTTCAGCTTTACCTCAAACTAGCCAATAGGGTCATTTGCGAACAAGAGACCAGTGTGCCTCCATGTGCTCGAGTGAAGATAGACAGAACCGCTGTTCATTCGGAGGCAAACGTCTGACTCTTGGATGTCAGACTGGAATGTTGAAAGACGTGTAGTAGTTCATTCATATGTATGCTTGTGGTCTGCAGCAGTGTTGGGGCTAGTTACTCAAAAAAGTAATATATTACGTATTACATATTACTCTCAAAAATAGTAATGCCTTACTTTACTTTATTACTCCCTGGAGAAAGTAACTAGTTATATTACTAGTTATATTACTAGTTACATTTTTTTTCTGGACAAGAATGTTTATTTGGGCAAGCCAGGGCCAAGAAAATGCTGGCTTCCTTACCCGCTACCGGACGCAGGGCACAGCGTTCGGAGAAACATTAAAGAGTGTGCACTTCACCGTCAAGTTATATTCCTTCCGTTGAACATAATAAAATATGACTGAATCTCCACCCGTCGAAAGTAGCTTTCTGTTGCTGGGAACCTTCCTCTGAAAAAGAGCTTGCCGTTGTTGACGCTTCCATTTTCCCGATCTGTCTTTGAGTGTGCCGCTGCCGCTCTGTGCTGCTGGCTGCCGGGTGTCGACCAATCGGTGATGGTAAATGATACCTCGTGCCAAACTTAGACCAATCACTCACTGTTCCATTCACGCCCTCCTCCCCTTCCCTTTTGTTCTCTGTGTTTTGTGCCTTGTGTGATGAAGGTGCTACTGGCGAATGTAACTAAAGTAACTAGCTCGGGAAAACTGTAATAATATTACCATTTTCATACGGGTAATGCCTTACACTACTAGTTACTGAAAAAAGTAATATTATTACAGTAACTAGTTACTTTGTAACTAGTTACACCCAACACTGGTCTGCAGTCATCCGTGTCTTATCAGTAGAAGTTTAATTGTAGGCATGAACGTTTATGATTCACATAGATGGCTGTTCAGTGGGTGATGAATGAAATGTGAAGGGAACAGAGAAAATGGTGAAAAGAACCGACCTCCACCTTCCTGTTGTGTAATATGAGACGGTCATTAGACTGACCCCTCAGAGACTCCGTATGCTGTATCTAGAAGCTACACTTTTGGTTTAGCCAAAGCTGCTTCTGAGTCATATGCTGTTGAATCATGCTAACAATGAAACCTACAATTAAACTTTGTTTTTCATGGTCTTTCCAGTCCATACATTCCTCATAGCATTATAGGAAAAGATTAAGATAAAATAAAAGCCCATGGTAAAGCCGTTTTGTTGAGGTAAGCTAAACCTGTAGGGCTGAAATATCTATGTATGGTTTGCAAAAAAATAAGTGTAAGAGTAATTCATAATGTCGAGATGCTTATTGTAGATTTGTGAATAGCATAACTCTAAAATTTGACTTTGAACTTGACCTTTAAAAGTTTTATTTAGGGGTGCTTGACCTTGCAATGTCCTTTTGGGATGTCTTCTTACTGCCTTAGAAAATGTTTTAGTGCTTAAAGTTATTCATTCTCAAAAGAAGATGGTTTGATTGCATTACAACAGGTTACCCAAAACTAACGTAACTGATTTGCAGCAATCCTCCAGTTTTTTTCCCTAAATCACGATTTAGATGATTGAGGTAGTTATATAGGTACTCAACCTTCTGTGATCATTTTGTTGGGTGTATTTCTTAGATCAGGTTATTCACAGGGTTATTAAAGCTATTTAATTATAATGACAAAAAATCTGGCAGGACAAACAGTGACTCTGTTAGTGGCTCATTCATGTTTCTAATTGTCTGACAGATGATCCCACATATCAAGTAATGCATGTTTCTGAATAACCGTACACAACAGGTGAGAGTCAACAAATCATACTCTGAGGTTAAAATCACGAATATGGGGGCTCCACAGGGATGCGTTTGTTCACCAATTTTATTTACATTATACACAAATGATTGCGTAACAAAACAAGATAATACTTTTTTTATAAAATTTTCTGATGACACAGCAATTTTAAGCTTATTAAATAAGAAAGGCAATACTTCACAGTATGTTTCAGAGGTAGACCGTTTGGTCGGTTGGTGTGACGATAACTCCTTGATACTCAATGGAACAAAGACGGTTGAAATGATTTTCGATCCTAGAGGTGTAGGAGACCATAGTCCTGTAATGATACATGGTAATATCATTGCACAGGTTCCTTCATACAAGTACTTGGGAGTCTATATGGATAACTCACTATGCTGGTCTTCTCATGTCAACAATCTTTGTTCCAATTTACAGAAGAGGTTATACTTTCTACGAAGGCTAAAAGCGTTCGGAGTTAACCAAAAGATCTTGCACTTGTTTTACAAGTCTGTTTTTGAGAGCTTGATAAGATATGGTATCACTGCATGGTATGGAAATTTGACTGTCCAGCTACAATCCAGGTTAGGACGTCTGGTGCACAATGCTTTTAAAATTATAGGAGGCGAGGAGAAATCAGTACAAGAGTTGTTTGATGCCGCCATTTTAAACCATGCTAAGAAAATTGTGAGGGACGAGACTCATATCCTGAAAGATAACTTTAAACTACTACCATCAGGAAAGAGATATAGGGTCTTGATGAGCAGGTCAAATCGATTTAAATACTCATTTGTTCCCATTGCAATCAAAGCTTTAAACAGAGAAAAAATACTGTGAATCACCATTGTGTTTTATGTATTTATATTTATTTTATTTGTATGTGTTTTTTTTTTTTTAATGCATGCTGTGTTATTATTATTATCATTATAAGGTTTGTACTGACTTGCACGCTGTCCAAGACAAATTTCCCAGCGATGGGACTAATAAAGTATAAAGTATAAAGTAAAGTAAAGTTAACTTTTTATTCCTGTTTGGTTCATTAGATACTGGATCTGAAATGCTAATCAAAGCACATGGGGGAATAACATATTCTGTTATACAGATCCAGATCATATGGCCCCCAAAAATCAGTGCTCTAAAGGCCAAAAAAGCAGTGCAAGTGTGTGAACGTTTTTCATGGCCCCCAGGGGTGTAAGAACGAGGCCTTATTCGCATCACTGCAAGGCTGAAAATGGCAGCCCGGAATTCAGGTTCCAGATGTGCCTCAGTAGAGGTGGTCTGAGCGCCTGAGCTATGTGCTTAGGGTGATGTTTGAGGGGTCGACTGAGTATACCTGTGAGGAATGTGTATGGGTAGGGGGTGGAGAAAGACAACAGGTCTGGACTTGAAAAAGTGGTCCCCCCCACATGCACACAACTGTATATACTCCCCACAAAAGTAGCTCTGAAAACTTTACCCATCAAAATGGCCTTTATTTGGTAGCATTTATATTGATTGTTTCATGCCCTATTTTATATATCTATCTATCGAAGATACAGTATTGGATGATCTCATGTTTCTCTATAAATCTATGACTGTAACATTGTACACTTGACCTCCCCCTTTTCTCCCATCGACGACCCCACTGTTACCACCCACAGGCTTTTCTCTGTTTGCCTTCCAGCCCCTCGCCATAAACCTTAGGTCCAAAGTAACAGCAGCTAGTGTCATAAACTAATGAACCTCTTGATCCTTCATCTGTGGGAACACATAGGGCACAGGCACAAACATATCTTTAATTGTCTCCTCATGCTTGGCCTGAAAATTAATAAAGGTTAAAGAGATAGTTCACCACAAAATTAAAATTCTTTCATTATTTATTCACCCTCAAGTTGTTTCAAACCTGTATACATTTCTTTATTTTGAACACAAAGGATGATATTTGTAATCAAGCAGGAACAAGAAGCACCATTTACTTCCATAGTAGTAAAAATACTATGGAATCAGTGGTGCCCAAAAACTTTTTTTGGCATATAATATCCCAAATATCCTTGGTAAACTGTGATTATTGTAGCAATTCCATGGTTACTTTGTGGTTTGCATGTTTTAACCCTAACCCTACTTGCACCATGATCACTTTCCCGAAAGTTTTTTTTGTGGTTTAATACAGAAACATTTAATAACATTTGATGTGAAGCATTGTTTTAAAAAAAAAACACCCTGGGAAGTTTTTAACCTGTCTCTAAGTGCTAGGCAATGGAAAATGCTTTTCCTCACGTACACCCTCATCTTTCCAACAACTTTTTTCTTGCCTGGGGGTCAAACAATTCAAAGCTGTGCTGAACTTAGTTAACAGGACATTTAAAATGACCCGAAAAGACCCTTAATGAGGGAATGTCAACAAATTGCTCAACAGGAAGCATGTAATCATCACAGGAGGCATTGACACCCATTGCAATTCCCATATCAGCCATAACACTGCCTAAATCAAAATGAGAAACGTAGCTGCAAAGAGACGGCTTGAAGAGAGACTAGAAGAGGTTCTCGGGATCTCCATTTTATCAGACGAAGCAGACACTGTGCTTCTGTATGTGTTAACAGCGAGGATTAAACTGATAGAATATTGAGGAGAGAGGAGATGGTGCGCTTGGCTGCCAGCGTAATTATTTCCTGAGCGTTTGACAGGGTGCCAGTAATTACCTGATACTGGCCTCACTTCGTCTCAGTCAAAGGGGAGCGCAAGTTTACACTTGCACGTGCTACACCGTAAAAAAAAAGCTGTTGGACTGTGCCGTTCGGTTCATGATTCCTCCTTTGCTTCACTTTCTGAAAGAGTTGTTAGCTAAAGTGGTGCGTATACAGTAATAGTATATCACTTCGAGTGCCATTGTGAGAGGACACACGCAACTTTAACCTCCACTCTTTTGAATTAAATGGCGCCCTAATGGTGTTCCTAACATATTAAATGGCTTCTGGGATGTTGAAGAGATAGCCGCTATGCACAGACAGCCGAGAGTCTGCTACACAAAGCGTCTTGCTGGTGGAATTTGATTAGGCCTGAACTTTCACAGCTGTGGGGCTTATGATGGGCGAACAGAATTGAGGGTCTCTGGTCTCTTGACTGTAATAGAAGGGTCTGGTTTTGCATGAAACGTGATTTCATTTAGTGTCTTACTGACTCTAATTGGTAGCATACCCTACGGGAAGACCCACAGCCTGGCTCCAGCCCTTCCCCCTATTGGGCGGAGATACCATCAGAGCTGTTGGGCGAGATCCTGTGATAGCTCCACGCTGATATCTGCTTGTTTACACAAGGCAGGACAATAGCACCTGAATAGGGTTAAAAACACAAGCATGAGGTTTGCCTCTAACGTCCTGTTATGCCGTTATGGCACGTGCACCACGCAGGGCAGAAACTAGTGCAATTGCAAGCTCCTCATGGTATCACACCCCAGACATTTCCAATTGTCATCACATGTTGCAATGCAGTCTACATGAAATACTCAAGCTGCCACTTCTAATTGGGTTTGCCACTGAGCTGTTAGGACACTTGTACTGTTTCCTGCTGGAATTCTCAGTCATGAAGGGCTGTTGTAATCCAAGCCTTCAGTCCCTGACACTATGTGTTTGAATTGCCCCTTTGTGCTTTAGGAAAAGCTACTGCCTCTCACAAAGGAAAAAAGGTCGGAAAGAACTGTTTGCGTTCGGCTTTTTGTAGCCAATTTCTGAGAATGTGGGGATTATACAGTGTCACTACAATTTACATACTCAAGGTGTAGACTTACCATTCAGCCCCACAGGGACTTTTACCAAAGTCCCTTGAACATAATAACATTTTCTTAGTACATGTTTTTATTTGACTGTGTTTGACTGCACTTCAGCTATGGTTGTTCCAAGTGGCTGTATCTAATAATTCATATTTTTACAGTTTTACATTTGCACAGTATTAAAAGTTTGTTTTTATAAATATGTGGTTGCTTAATAGTGCAGAGTTAAATTCAGATCATCAAATGATATTTGCACTACATGCCAAGACATAAAACTGATTTCCTAAAGACTTAACATCTTGGTTCTGAATTAAAATCTTTTTTTAGTGTTGTTTTCTTAGCCTCAAAGCAAGATCTTACAGACACCTTTGTAATTATAGTAAGGCTCTTTAAAATGTGTCTGACAGGCATCCATTCAGAAAGGGCTGTATGCCGCCCTTGCTGTGAAATGTCTCCATTTAAAGTTTTAGTGCATCTTTAAATCAAATACTGGAAATAACTGTCATGTTGATTTATGATTTTTATCATAAAAGACGTGCAAAACTTTACTGTAATATTGATATTATCACCTATTAGGAAATGTGTTACCAACAATTTTAGCCTTGAGAGTGTTACTCTAACAGAAATGTGCTTTTACTAGGTAAAATATAGCTTGAGATTTCATTTTGCGTTACTTACTGTATAATATTTCTTAAACCTTTAAACTGAGCCTATTTCGATTGTCTTGTAATGATAAACATGGATTATATTTTCAATTGTGTCTTTTTCTTACAGCTCTAAAGAGGTCCTTTGATATTGATGATGAGATCCCTACATACTCCCCTACATCTTCTGTCACATCTACCATGACCCCAAGTGCAATCCTAAACAAAGCAAATGATGTGAGGAATCCAGGGAACCAGGTATCTTCTCCTTATCGCTCCAGGATTAGTATCAACTGCAGTCCTGCCCAGAGCCCTGTTTTGAGAAGCAGGATGGTCTCCAGCCTGTCCTTCAATCGAGGGACAATGGGAAAGCCCACCATCAATGCCAACTCTGGTATCAACAGAGCTGCTTCTTTCCAGAACAAATTCAACCCTAATGGTTTCAATTCATCTAAAGGCCCAGGGAGTGACAATGACAGTCTCCATAGCTCTTCTTCCAGTCTGGAGTACCAGGCCTCATCCAAAATGTGCTCCTACACCAGCCCTCCCCAGAGTCCTGTTGGGGTTGGGGAATACAAGGCTCAACGCTTGGGTAGCCCAGCCCTGAAGAAGTTCTCCTCCCATGGGAATGTCTTCCACTCGGAGCTTGAGGGGCCTTTGGTTATTCCAACTGAACCCATGGGTATTAGTCATGGCTCCATGCCTTCTCTGGATCTCCAGATGGCAGAAAACTCAGGAATGAGACGAATGATTTCCCCTCTGTCAAGATTCACCAATGCTGGCACACAGTGGAACACAAGTCCTCATAACATCCAGAACAGCAGTCTCTACGCAAAAGAATCCCCTCTCAACCACCAGTCTTCTAAATCTAAAGAACCAGTGCGTCTCCACAAATTCCCTCTTGACCTTGACAACCTGGTCTTCAAGTCTCAGACAGAATCCACATCAGTGCCTAAACCACCACCAAGATTCCACACGTTATCCACCAGCCCCACTGTGTCGGCTAGTTCCTCAGCATCCATCAGCAGCTTGGACAGCACCGACCTAGCCATGACCCACAACAACAACAACAACATCATTATTGACAAGAAGGAGCCCATCACTCCTCCTGGAGCTATCCCAGTTCCCAACATAAGTGAATCTCCCGTCCTGCTTTCTCCAGCTCAGACCCCTCAATTCAACATAGCCTCTAAACCACAAGTGGTCCATGTGGCCCCTGCTCCCACATTTCCAGGACAAATTGGTACCAACCCTGGGATAGATCAGGATGATATCCATGCCAAAGAAAGTGTGGGTTCCATATTGCAGAGAATTGCCTCTTTCTCCAAAGTGGAGACTCCAGTGCCCAACGCACGTCCTGTCATCCCATTGAGTAATGGTGTTAATAAAGTCTCACCATCAGTAGTGCCCAAGGAGCTTAAGAGATCAGAAGGTAAGCTGTATTTGTCCTTAACGTTTTTGTTCAGATGTTTCATAAGTTAATAACTTGGGTTAATAAAGTTGACCGGGAGAACTGGGTCAATTGTAATGGTCACACTTCAAGATTTTCCGTTGAGCGTGCACTAAAAATGCCCTTTACAATGAATATGATTAGTTAAGCAAACAGAGCAATGTGAGTCTTAAGGTGGGTCTTTATTTAAAGTGTTGCTGTCATCACAACTGTCTTTCCACACCTTGACAACATACTGTAGAAGTGCAGAGAAAGGTGTGTGTGGGGGGCAAAAAAAGGAGAAATTCCTGGCATATCAACAAATAGCTGAGTACAAACAGTGATAACAGTTCAGGGGAGCCTGTCATCGCTGCCTACCCAGTAAAGTGATCCCTGGCAGCCATAGCTGAGTTGCACACAGCCAGAGGCTACAGACTCAGCCCCTTCAACAGTTACATTTCTCAGGTGCGTCAATCATAATCTCATCCTATCCAGGGAGGCCTACTTTAAGTACTATTAAGGATTAGTAAAATCCGGAGAAGGCCTGGAGTGTTGGAACCATAATTATGTTCTTATTTTTGGCTTTACATACCAATTGACAGAAATGAATTCAGGACTGCGGCTTCATGATATCAAAGGCATCAGGGTGGAGTAAAGTCAGCACCATGATCCATACATATCAACCAGTGGTGGTTGAGTCAGAAGACATCATTATTTTTATATTTATTATCTAATATAGTCTTAAATGAGAGTGTCGATTGAAACTTTTAAGAGCATTTATAATTGAGTAGAATACTTCATAGTCATCCAAAATCAGTGGTACCAGTGGCCAAATGGTTGTAATGAAGAAAGAGTAGAGTTAATAGCGGCATGATACACCTCTGTGTAAACTATGGCAATGCCATTGTCCATATTGTATCCACAGAAACTGCAATATGTTTGATATTACTGGGGTGTACCACAAACCATAATGAATCATAATGGCATATTTTAGACAAAATACATGTTGGAAAAAGAGTGGGTTTGGTTTGTTTTTACCAGTAAGTCAGGGATGTTGTTCGCCCTTGTTGTTGTGTTTTTGTCCATCAATACTTCCTGGGTTCATATAACCAGAGAGGACACAGTGCATTTCCTGCCCTAAGAAAAAAGAGCATTAAAATGTAGGGAATCTGCTTGTAACTATGTTTAGTCTTGTTGATTCTAGTTGTTGTAGATTCATCAGGTTTTGTGTCTTAACATCTGCAAGATCCCAGGCATCCAGCACTCACACTGCTTTGTTTTGTCTGCAACATAAACGTGACTTCATTCACGCAGGGTGGTTTATAATATCCAATGTTAGTAAATGGAGCAGCAAATAGTTGCTGCCCCAGGCTTGCACCTGAGGCTGAGCTGTGTGCTGTTTACTGTCAGTTAAGCTGCAAACGTCTGTACTGATGGGTTAGTTAGGAACAGACTTCCCAATGGTCGCATCAGTTGAAGTCTAGGACACGGGTGCTGTTTGTTATGATATCTGCTTCAGGCAGTGTTTTTAAGTGGCACTGCGTTGTCTTGTTTTTTTATTTCACTTTTTCTCTCTTAATATCTGGGCGCAGTACATGCTGATGTGGATCTTTCACAAAGCCAATGGGAAACACCCACCCATGTTTTCATCATGTTCCATCTGTATTTATTTTCTGAAAAGGGGATATTTTTAGGTTTTACGTCACCCACCCATCGTTCAGCTATATGTGGGCCTATTGATTTGCTTCCTGCGATAACAACGGAAAAGATCATTCACTGTTGTGTGCCAAACACACGACACGCTTGCAGCTGTGTTATAGCTGTCTTGGGACTTCCCAGTCTGCATAAACATAAATGTTACTGTCATAAGCTAACATGTAGTCTAATGTAACTAGAGATGTTCATATCAGTTAATTTTCCTAACCGACAACCGGTTATAAGATTTTAATATTAAATTGTCATTGAGTAAAAATACAGTTGACGGTTGTCTGTGATAAAAACAAAAAATTTTATTTCATTTGAAAGTGCAAACAGCAGCAACACATCAACAACAGAACCAGGATTCATACATTATCAGATATTTACACAACATTAGCTTATCAAAGAGCACGCGATCAGTCCAGATGATTAATATCCAAAAAGGCCGGATAACGGATTGTCATCTACCCCAGTGGCAATTTCTAAAGCAGGACGCATTTCAAAAGGTTTAGCTTTTGCGTCGTCTTTCTCTGTTTGTGCAAAAAGAGAGATATTTATGGTCAGGGTCAGAGGCCATCAGTGAAGGTCTGCCCGGATGTGCACGAGACGGAGAAGGACCACGTCATCTTGCGCGCATCTCCGTTCAGCTTCCAAACAATACTCAAACACACACACACACATGATTTTTTACACAAATGATTACTTCATCAGCACGTCGGGGCAGCAATAATTTGTGTCATTTACAGGACATTCACAAATTAAAGATAGAAAAATGGCGAAATGTCTGTCAGCTCATGACGACACGACAAATATTTTTTTCTTTTAACTGAAATCATACCTTTGGTTAACGGTTAAACGGTCAATATGAACATCCCTAAATGTAACAGTTTTGCTGGTATTGTGATCTATGTTAGCAAGCCTTTACATATAGTGTGTTATTCAGTCTTGTTTTTAGGCATCCAAGGCTTTGTCCACACGAAGCCGGTGCATTCCCTATCCGATAATTTTTTTCCTTGTTCTAAAAAAATAATCCGTAAACACGGCGTCGTCTCAAGAAATATCTGCGCACACACGAAACCACTGAAAGCGGTGTAGTATATATGCCAGACCAGTATGGGGCGCTGTAATTCTGCCACAGATATACACTATACACGGAGAAGACGACTTTGAGCATGCGCATTGCGCATAACCTTGCACGCTGTATACGAACCAAGAAGAAGAAATGGCAAACGCAACAACTTCAAGAGCAATAGCGGAGTCTTTCTCCTGGTTGTCTTCCGCGGTGGATCTAAGAGCATGTGGCATACGGTGTTGTCCATTATCGCTTGTTGCTCACCACAATTGCATAGAAGCAATAGATTTTGCTGTAATAAAGCTAGTAGGCTTAGTAGCTTCTGTAGCACAAACACAATCATGTAGTCCGCCATTATTGTTGTTGCTGTTACATGTGAGGCTGCCGACACGTGATGTGATGACGTTTTCGCTTCACAAAATATACGGATTGGCTGTACACACGAAACTGCAAGGGTGTCGATTTCAGATTTATCCACTTTAGGACCCGGTTTCAAAAAATAGCAGTTCCAGTCTCCCAAAACGCTGGATCCGTGTGGACGAAACGCCAATACGATAAAAAATGTATACGTATAGTGATTCGCGTCTCTTTGTGGACAGCCCCTAAGAATATAACTGCTCAAGCACTGGTGGTCTTCCATTGGTCAAACAGATAGACCCACCCCAAACTCTTGCGATTGGTTGAGCCTATTAAAATGATGTCTGGTTGGTCGATGTCAGCAGAACAGTTTTGCAAGTTTGAATGGTGTCACAAAGCATACAGTGTATACTTTTTGAAATTACAGTTTTGCTTGCTTAAGAGCTTCTGTTTCATAACAGGCCAGTTATCACTTCACTTTAAATTTACTATTTAGATTAATCTGCCCCAAGAGTTTCTCTTCTTCACATGACAGAAAAAAACCCTTCAAGAGATGTTTGACAGACTAACTCATGTTCAGCTGTGCACTTATTAATGTTTGACAATGATGTAGACACACACATTAAGCCTTAATATTATCCGTCGCGTTACAGCTGGCTGTAAAGATGAAAAATGTTCTGCTAATGTGTGTTAGCTGCCTAAATTATTGTTTTGCCATCACTCCCTTTAGCTCAAAGATGTTTTGCTTCCAAGTAAAATACATGAAAACAAAAACAGCCAAAGGCCTTTCCTCTATCTCTTCTTTCACCAGAGATGAGAGAGAGGGAGAGAGAAAGCTCATAAATACAGTAAGAGCTCCAAGCAGACGATGGTGTCTCTTCTGATACTGCTACAGCTACTTATGTGGTCAAATAAAGCATATATTCAGTCTGCTTATCTACCGCTTTTCATCATAGTATGACTTTTAAGATTTCCCCAGGTGTCTGAGCGTAATACTTGATCAGTCTCGCTGCTTCTGTCTGTCAAAGTGCTCCCTTATGCATTTCTGCTGTACTGAAATCCAGTCAAAATTAAAAAGATTTTCCATTCAAGTCTTTTCTGTCTACCTCCTCTTTATCTGCTGGGCCTTGGTTTCATGTCTCCGCATGTCTGATGTAACCCGAAAGCTCTTTGCTCCTTTTACAGCACAATTTATTCAGGATCTAATGACAATGATTTAGGGAATAAATTCTTCGCAAGCAGATGTTTAAGGCCAACCTTCCATTATCCCCTCCAGCTTAGGAAGACTTCGGAAGACCAGTTTGCTTTGTAGAAGTAGTTTCATAAATGGTATGAAGTTTAGTTACTTACAATTTTTTTTTATGGACATTCGGCCACTTAAGAGAACGATAAATTGTCAAATGTAATGCAGTCTTTCCGTTATACATGAAGTGACTAACCCACATTTTATTACCAAATAATGTTTGTACTCATTTTTGCAATGTTTACGGTTTACGCTTTCCAGTCGTATCTCAGTTTCTTTTGTACTGAGACGGAAATGTGTTTCCTCAGCAGATAAGACAACATTCACAAGCAGCAGCCGTATTCATATCTTAGGCCCATAGATCACTAATGGGATTGACTTGCCTGCCTGTTTTCCAGGACATTTATCCATGTGAACCCGGTGATCTTCTCTGTGAAAGATGTGGATATATTTTCCTCACATTTAGCATAATTTATATCGCTGTCATCGATGATTTATTACCTGTGCTCACGTTTGAGGAGCTGAAGAGATGAGCTGTGTTTACAGTTTGTGTGTGCAAACGCGTACCCATTCAGCAACATTATTTAGCCCAGCTTTAACAGATTGCAATAGAAACCATCAGGTCTAAGATCTAAGCCTGTTGAATGCTTTATTCTGATTGGTTGAGATTGGTCTGTGGTATCTGTAGTATAAGCCTAATAATTGACTCCGGTCCTTTGAAAATAATGCAGAGCTGGTTCTCATTGTGCCGCATTATCATCTTGGATGTGCATTACTTTCGAATAATTTAATGGCCCTTCGTCAATTATTCCTTACTTAAAGGTGTTACACTTGAATAGAGATAAATATAAATTAATAAAAAATAAACATTTCTGCATTTCAGAGGTAAATAAAAAAAAGAACACTCCTCTAGGTCACATCTGATCTCATCTAATTCTCTGAGCTAGCAATTCCTTGCTGGTAACTGATGGACAAGCTTTTAATTCTAGTGTTTGTCCTCACACATCATTAGATACGTTTTACAAAATAATAAAAGAAGATTTAGAAGCAAGCACAGGTTTATTTCAGACATCCAGTTCATGCTTAAATTCAAGTGTTTGTGGAGTAAACCATGAGTAGGCCTGCACACAATCTGTTTTTTGAGATTTTACATTAAGCCGCACATTTGTAAAGTTTTACACAGACCCTGGCCCTTGTGGGAGCATTTTATTTATTTATTATTATTATTTAATTATTATTATTTGGATTAAAGGTACATTCATTTTAATAGTGTTTATGTCAGCTACTCAGGTGGCTTTATAACTTATACTATATAAAACAGAAGGTTGCTATTGAAAATGTTTTATTGACTGGGATGAGATAATTCTTAGTGGAAAATATGTCCAGCCTGAGGGAACGTGCACATATCATCATATGTTCAGAGATGTTTAGTAGTGCTGACAGTCTGTGTAAGGGAGTCAGCGTTATTGAGTTCAGCACAATATATCACAGGACAGATATTATTAACCTGATATCGTGGATGCAAGGTTCTCTGGGAGAGCTTTGTTAAATCTGGCCCGCTTCCTAAACAAATAATGCCACAAGCTCTTAAGAGTGATATTAGTTATACTGACATTGTAGTAGTTCGCTTGTATTGAAATGTGGTTTTGGTGTTCATAAATAATTTGAAGGAGTTCTCAGTGAAGCAGAAGCAAACATCTATGACAGTTTATGTAATCCTGCTTTTGTACAAAAGTTTGGTTTTTGCACAGATGATAAGTAAACTTTCTTTTTGAAATTGTGATCCAGTTTGATAGGTTATCCACATTATATCTAGTGACATAACGGTTTGTATGTGATATGATGCATGCTGTTTATTCATTATGAATGCTAAAGTGTCCAATCTGCTAATGGGCTGTGTGCACAGATCACTTCAAACATGTGACAGGGAGTGAGGCCGTTATTCAGGTCTTTGGACAGGATTGCTGATTTAGAAAGTGCCAACAGTAATGCATGGCAGCTGGTTTGGGGCGTTTTCGATCTGTGTTTTTCCTCTGGCAAACAGGCAGTGCGAGGTGGGGTGTGGGTCAGCTAAGATCTTATGATTTAAGATGGGGTAAAATGCTGCAAATTTATGACTGCGACTACATCTAACTAGTAAAGAAATATCAACAATCAGAAGGCTCAAGTATATTTTACCAGGATACGTCTGTGTTTTACAGGGATTTAATTTATGAGAAGCTGCACAGCTTAATGCAGTTTAGAATGTAGCATTGCATAAGTTCAGCAACTGGAGTTTATCTCAAGACAGATTTAAAGCTGAAGTGTGTAATTTCTGTCATTTTCTAATAGCTGCTTTTGCATATCAGGGTAGGAACGGAGAAAGTATTTAAACATAAAAAATTTACACTTTGGCTTTATGCCATGCCATTTTAATGTTATTGAATCTTAACAATATGTGACCCTTTCTGTGAATTGCTGTGAATGCTGATTTTATAGAGCTGTAACAATTAATCCTGCAAATGCGCGTTTTCTCAATAAATGAATTTTTATGAGTTATGGTGAAATCCCAGCACATCCCAAAGCCAGGGGGCGATATCGTGCAGAAACTCCCTTTGTGCCACAGAAGAAGTAGCATTATAAACGCTATTCCAGGAAATGTCTACAGGAATATTTATATTGCTGTTCTTCAAATTGCTTCAGGTATTTTCATGATAATAAAGAATATTTTGGATGATATTGTTTAACGAGTGTTGCTTTTTTAAAATGCACGTTATAAACGACTCCGACTCATAATGATTTTAGATTGATAAGGACTTCCTACTGACCAAATGCCGTAGTACATGCACAAGCTGTGCATGAAACACATAATCGCAGCCTTGCGATTCAGAATCCAGTTCAGAAAGGCATGTTTAATGGGACACACGATTAATCGTTATAGCCCTATGATTTAATGTAGAAGGGTCAGAGACAAAAACGGTTAGACAAGACGAGAAATTCAAAAATCTTAAAAAAAAAAACTTTTTCTAAAAGCATGCATCAGGTTTATTTCAAAGCACATAGTGTATTTATGTTGATTTTATGCAATAAAAAATTACATTTGCACCATTTTTATGAAAGTTAAGACTGAATGGATCTGAAAATGTCAAATGGTGTAACCGCCAATTGAGAAATATTAAATATTTTATACACCTTGATGGCAAATCATAAAAACCAAAAATATTATTTTATAAGTTATTTCTTAATGTAAATTTTTCTGCGTTTTTGTAATATTTGTCCTGACATATGCTCTGTTTTCTAAATAATCGTTGACAAATGATGTAAAAATGTATGTAAAAAAATCATATTACACTAAACTAGATGATTATATTTTATTCCACATTTTTTATGAATTATTTTTATTTGTATTTAAAAAAATACTAGTAACACTAATGACACAGACCGGTTACGCCACATTGACGTTTTTGCATTTATACCCCAAATATTTTTTCAAAATGAAAAAAAAAACTGACTAATATCAGCTTAAATTGAATTTTGTTGGACTTGATAGCAGAGGTGGACAATACTTACATTAGTCACATTTTCCAAGCATCTGTGCTTTATTAGGATGTTTGTCTTGGGGAAATTTTTACTTCACTACATTCTAAAGCATAGAATCATACTGTGTATTCTTTTATATTGCGTATAATATGTATTTAATACCTAATTACATTAAAATTGTGTACTTGAGTAAGAGTACGTTAATGTACTTAAATATTAAATGTAAAACCAAAACTTGTTTTTATGAAATGTAATAGAGTAAAAATTATGATAATATATTTTGGAATGTATGTTTTCCAAAAAAAACACTGATTAAATACAAATAGTTGATAAAATACTTTTAAGTATAAAGTAAAGCCTCTGCTTGATAGTGACCCTTGCAACTTGTCAACCCACCTGTGGTCAGTGGACATTGGCATTAACGTTCTATTTACTTCTCCTTGTGGTGTTTTTTGGCAGTCTGTAAAACGATAGCTCCGAATTCTTGTTAAATCTGTTAGTACTGTCTATCCCACACAAGCTTTTTTCAATTTCAACGCATTTTCAACTGTGTTTTCACTGATTTCACACTGTACACAAATGCTTACGCTCTGTCTTTTGCCACTCAGTGGGCGTTTCGCTGAAGGTGACATTATGTGCATACATATATATACTATATATATACTAGTCTATGAATATCCAAATTAGTTTCTGCCTTTATAAACCATGGTTATGAATATGTGTTGTTTTTAGCACTAACAGGTTGTGATGATGTGATTGATTGGTTACGTGTGTGACGTAGCAAACCAAGGCGATTTTAAACCGCAGGAATGAGATGCCTTTGGAAAACACTAATATTATTGTTAAAATACTCAGCAATGGTGTTCAATTATGAATTTGCACATGGGTTGTATAACCACATATAAACAACAATAAAACCTGATTATCACAACATTGTGACTTGAAATATGAGCCAGTCATTGCATGTTGTTTAGCCGTTTCTTGGAGGCTTCAAACAACCTTTAGCCACAAGTTATCATCTTACTGTACTTCAAAATTCTCAAGATGTTTACCTTCTTTTGAAACATTGGTTGATGTGCAACTTAATCCCCTTATTTGTTAGACTAAGATGTTGCTTCATTCCGAACATTTCTTTGTTGACTATCCAAGTTTGAACATCAGAGCTTTGGCTGTTCTGAGATCTGTAGCGCAATACCAGCAGAGACTCCAGAAGGCTGCTCTCATCAGTCAAACGGGCACACGGGGAAATATCATTTAAGGGCTTTATTGCCGGTCATGTTGGATGTCAGGGATATAATCATAGACTAGAGACTGTAATCAGAACATAGCTGGATTGTTTCGACTGTTACGGTAACCACTCAGGTACCACCACCTCTGTGGGTAAACAGCGTTGTAACATGCCACACCTTCGTTCTACGGACATGATTGGTTTGTTGACCAATCGACTGTTTGTTATGCTCTGTGAGGCATTCTGTATTTAATCTGTGAAATATCCCGAGGGGCCAATACCGTATGAAGGGCCGATCTCAAACAGCAAAGAGTTTGCTCTGCACAGAGTCCATTGTTTTGACAGCTTCGCTGCGCACATTAGGTCGACTTTGATTCGAAAAGGCCATTCGCATGTGCTATTGATTGATCTTTCTCTCGGGTTTGAGTTTCCATTTCTCTTAGAGAGCTATGGGTCAAACAACAAGACCAACAGTTACTCTGGTTTCAAACGAGAAAAATCTCACTCTTTATTCATCTCCATTCCCGACACTGAAGGACCTTAGATCGGCGCTTTAAATTGAGAGGTTTTGCATGATTGGCAGGCTTTGGGGTTTTTCCATCATTTTCATACCCTTTTGTGAAGTAGGGTTATTTTGACAATTGCAAAAAGAAAGCGGGTTTTGAGTTGATAGAGCCAATTATTTATGTTAGTGTAAAAGCCTAAACAAATGGCAGTCACACACTGTGATGGTGAGACTGTGGGAGCTGAATGTTTATTCTCCTGATCTGAAATGAAAGACTTGGTTTTATTTTTTTTTTAGCTGTTATCTTTAAAGCTATTTGACATTCTCGCTGTGTTTGTATCAGCCTTCAAGGCACCGTATCTTTAATAAACAGGAAACTGTAAACTCTAAAGTGCTCTTTCTCACTAATACTTTAAAGTGACTCATCCGTTATAAGGGGTGTTATGTTCTCATTTTGACAGTTAGCTACCCCCCTAAATATATACTCTGTTCTACAGAAAGAGCTCTGAAGATTATAACATTACATTGCCTAAGGAATGAAGTAATAACCAAGAGGAAGATGTTAATGCTCTTAAAGTTCATGAGACTTACTTACATAAGATCTTCTGTTTCATTAAAGTTTTAACTTTGTCCCAGGAGTTCCCATAATAAAAATATACACGTGTTTTAGGCTGCATGAGACTTTGCATGTTATTTCTTCTGAAACTCGTACATGTGAGATTGCTGGACTATTTTTTATGAATCTGTGAAGTCTTCATTTGCCTTCAGTTTAATATCATTATTGTTTAGAGAAACAACACATATAATAAAGAGTTCTCATTTGTATAGTTTTTCCTTTAATAAATTTGTGCGACTGTTGCACATATACTGGAAGGAAAAAACTGCATCTTAAGAACCACCACCCGCTATCCAGCTTAATCTAGTATGCCAGATTAAGTATGCATGCTTTATCATAGACAACCTAGCACACAGACCGGGAAACTAAGGTGTGTGAATTGCTTTGAACACTCATTTTGTTGATGTAAATGCAGTGATTTACATAATTCCTTTAGTGAATGAGGTGCTACAACAACAGTGTATGCAAATAAATGAGGAGCCATTTGTTGTTTCCCCTTGTTTTACTATTAGTAAGCAAGAAAGAGCTCTCCATGCTTTCAAGGCGTTATATCAAGTTACAAGAAAGCTTTAACACATACTTCACCAGTTCCCACATAGATCCAGCTGTCTGGATGCACAAAATCTTATTGTGCTGAATTGAAAAAGATTTCCCGGGGGCATCTGGAATCTGCCATCACATCACAGAGGAGGTTTTATATGCCGTTTATGCCGTAAACAAGCGTCTCTTTGTCCAAATGACCCGCTGTTTGCAAGAAGCCAATACTTCCTCAGCACCTGATACGTCTGTGTGTGCCAGATGATAATACTAATATTTGGAATCTCTGCACATACAGTACTGTCATTCATACGGACCCTTAGGGAAAAGTCACAAATGAAATTTCTTTAGTATCTCAACTATTTCTTCTAGACAGTAATGAGATGACATTGAAAGTGAATGTAAATTGCTAGATGTAATGTCTGCGAAAAAAACCCCAGAAATCTCATTCATATCTCTTGTAGAATTTTAGGAGAGATCTTAACAATCTATCAGCATATACTCACATCTGCAAAAATCCCTAAAGTTTGAAACGGTTTTAAATTATTCTTAGTCAGATCATGACCAAAGTAATCTCAGCTATTTTATCCACATTTATTTTAAGTTCATATAATTATCTCAAAGGTACATATTGGTACCAAACGTATACATATCTGTACCCAATGGTGCATATGGCACTTTTCCATTGCAAACTGCATAGTACCCCACGGTTTGGTTTGGTTTGGGTCAGGTTGGGTCAGCTCACCTCACTTTGGCTAGGTTAGCTTTTCCATCGAGTTTAGTAACACTTCGGAGACGAAGGGATTATAGGCTGTCGTTATATTTGCGCTGCCTACTGCTGTGACAAGTGAGAGCGTCGTTGTACATTCCCATACATTTATTTATTTCTCAGTCCACCAAAAAATTAAAATTGACTGTCTCACATGATGGTTTCTGTACAAAGACCCGTGGCGTCAGTGGACATGCTCCACTGAGCCTCATTTAAGCATATATGCAACGTGCGTGTCGCGAATGTGCCGCCACAAACTGCAAGTCTGGAAAAAAAACTGTTATGGTGTTCCTGATTCTTGACCTGTGGATGTTTTTCATTGCTAAAATGGAGTTTGGGAACTTACAGCAAAGCACAGATGACAACAGGTTTACTCGAGACAGCGCAGGCTAGCATGAAGGTAAAGCTAATATTTACATTATAGCGATGACGCTGGTAGTGACGATTCTCTCAGTACAATCAGTGATCTACAGTGTTTTCGCGTCACGTTTTGGTATCAGCTCGGGTCGCTTGGTACCCCGATCGAGGTGGTCCTACAAAAAGTATCGGTTACTAAGTACTGCACCCAGTGGAAAAGCCCCCAAAAGTAATCTGATCCGACCCAAACCAAACTGTGGGGTACTATGCAATGGAAAAGCGGCAATATTGGGATCTTTTTAAAGGGTACTGGCCCAGTGACAGCCAGGCCAGTACATATTTTGACCATTTTTCTTGCAGTGAAACTGTTGTCTGATTTTGTGTGTTTGTTTTTTATTTCTATGAATGAATTCTAGAAGACACATCTCAGACAAAGATGATACTTGCGACGTAACTGACATCAAACCTAATGGTTTACTGTGGGAAGCGTCTTTGGTTTAAACAGATACTGATAGAAAGTTCCTTATCACAGCCATGACAGATAGCAGAAAAGCTTCAGTACTAATCTAGCTAATGCTAAGCATCTGTTTTCCTCCATTGATATTGATAGGCTTGTGTTTTTGGGATGAGAGGTGCATCAGCTGTTCATAATGGAAGGCTGTTTGTTTTTGTGTTTATCCTTTTTAACAGGACAAGGAACTACACGCGAGGAAGGAAATGCCTGATCCGTGAACTAAACTAAACCTGTGTATATCCGTCTTTTGAAAGCCTTAATAAACTCACCCAAGTGTGTAAACATGAAAGATAAGGCTAAGATATACTTATGCCTGCTTTTGAAATCCATCCAATTCCCATAAAAAGCAAGCTGCGTGTCAACTTTGGCCTGCGCATCCTTTGCCGCCAACAATGCAGCATACAAATGGCCTACAGTCTGCAAGTGATGGGGCATCCCATTGACCCACTGCTTTTTGCATTTCTCTGCATTGTACGATGATACTGAACAAACCCACAAACCCTTTAAAAGCGTGCGTGAGCAGTGCTACCTTTTTTACACAGCTAGAAAGTCAGACATCTTTTAAAGCATGTAGGCAAAGGCCTGTGTCAACAATGCCACGCTGCGTGAGAAGTAGACCGGTCCAACTTTAAAATTGATTAAAACACTAAACGGCACAAATGCTGTATTGTGCCTCCAATAAAATCATTTACACCCGTGTGATTGCTATGACCCTGAACCAGATCATCTCCAATCATTTTACACTGCTTTTTCCAAATGGACTGGACCCAACATGCAAAACATGCTTTGAGGGTATAAATCATTTTTAATTAGGTGAGCACTCAATTACAAAGATTGCTCTCTTAAAGTGAGTTAGGCAAATTGATGAGGCTAATGCTTATTTCACAGGGAGATTAAGTGGGGCGACACAGGGTGTTCACCCTTCTGTCTGGAGATAAGGACAGCAGGCACCCTGCTGAGGACAACAGGATGAGGGACAACAGGGGATGGGATCAGAAAGAAAAAGGTTGTTTGAATCTTTGAGTACAGGGGTGTTTGATAAGATATGGGCGTCATGGGCCTCCTTTTTTGAGAAGACACCAGTAGTAGTTCTGGTAGATAAAACGTCTTTTATGGAACGTAGTGGGTTTCAATGAAATGTAGGACATATCCAGTAACCATGCAACTTACTTTAAAAAAAAAATTCCTAGAGATTGGCACGGTTCTGCTGATGTCTCTGAATTAGATTTTTTTGATGATCAGTTGTTCTCTTCTGTAAGACTACATGAGACTTAGGAAAGCGTTGTGAATTCATTTACTGTCAGAGATTTAAACAGCATCTGGTGATGAGATCCTGTTATTGTTGGTGCAAAGGAAAGCTTTACAAGGCCTTGAACATTGACTGGAGTTGTCCGGTCAGCCAGCTGAGTGGAAACGGAATAAGGATGTGATCGTCACCTTAAACAACGACTCCAAGCAGGAAACGGTTACAATAGAATAAAACGTCCTCTTATGTAATATTTTAAATGTCAATCATTAGTAATGCAATCGCACACATTCATAATCATCATAGTTTCAGGCTGTCAAAGCAAACTCCAAATATTTGACCTGCGGGTCCTTTAGAAAATATTTTGATGTGTGGGCTTTAAATGCACAAGGGACAGAGAGGAGACTGAAAGGGTTCTCTGTAGGAAAAAAAATTGACGTAGGAAATAAATCCAAACAAATATTAATATGTACACTGGAAACATGTCTTACTTTTTTGTCTTGTTTTCCAGTACAAATATTTTTAGGAAACTTAAATCAAGATACATTTTTCAAGATAAAAAAAGTTTTGTTTTCTAAAAAAAAGTTGTATAAATTTTTTTTTATCCCACACATATTTTTCTTTATTTTAAGCATAAACTCAAACAAGACTTAGGGGCTGATCGCACTGCTCTTTTTTTTAAAGTGACCAAAGCATCCAAGTGTTTAAACCGCGTTTGGTGTGATTGGCCTCCTATGCGCATCCACACGAAGCTTTCACTATTCATTCTTATTCCCCCTTATTCTAAAATCCGTAAACACAGCGTTGTCTCAAGAAATATCTGCGCACACACAAAGAAATAAATTGATGAGACAAAAAAATGGCAGGTAGGTATTCCAAAGGAATTATTTGACACCGGAGGGCAGAGCAGCTGAACCGAAACTATGGCAAATTTCAAAAGGACTTGCCGAGGTGAGGCTGCCCGCCGACCGCCCGCTGATCACCTGATCAAGACGTTTGAGGAAATTTTTATATAGGCGCTATATTTACAAACTGACTACATATTTGAAGTTTATTAATCTATATTCTCAACTAAACAGCTTTTAAAACTACATTTTATGAAAGAGTAATATTTCGAATATTGTGCACTTTTAAGCTCCATTGACGCGAAATGCATTCTGGGAAACCTGGCTGTCATAAGTCCACACAAAACTCTCACTTTCTGATGCATCTTCTATTAAATGGGCGGATCAACAAGAAATCCGTGATGTTATGTGAACTTGGCTTGATGTGAACTTAGATTTGGAGCTGCGACTGATAACGTTTCACAAGTCCACAAGAACACAGGTACAGACAAGAACGCATATTGAGAAATGGCCTTGTTGTTGTCCATACTCATTTGTAGCTCACCGTAGTAAGAAAGCATAAGATGATTTTGTTTTATTAATTTTATAGGCTCACTACCTTCTGCAGCACAAACACAAGCACCATATGTTATGGTTTCAAAAAAATAAATTGTGGTTTTAGGCTCCCGAAACTTTAGTTTTTTCCATTTTCAACAGCTAGTAACAAAAGAAAGATACGGATTATGCTTGTTACTGTATTATTGTAGTTAATTTTTGAAGCCTTTACTGTAAAAATAAACCTTGGTTTTACATTTCACTGTTTGTAATAAAGACTTGGTTTAATAAAATGTATGTTAACATAATGTTATGTTAATGATCTTCAATCCAGAAACTAAAATACAAATTTACATTCCCAAGGTTGAAACCACAGAGTTAAATCTGCTCTAGAGAAACATAAACTTTAAAAGTGCACCTATAGAGCAAAGCTTTTAAGAGTCTGTGTACCATTGCTCCAAAAACCGCCTTACGCAAACACGGTGGGCATGTGAGACCGGAGCACTAGCCCTGTCACTCTTGCATGCTTATAAAAAGTCAGTGTTTTTCCTCCTGTTGCTGAAATTGCATGCTTGTATCTGTTTCTGGAGCCCATAAGGAAGATGATCTGTCACCCATTACATGAGTCATAGAGTTACACTTTGAATCTGTCAGAAGGATCGACAATGTACATACATTATGCAAATCCATGTACATTACATTTGGTTGGTTTGGTTTTGACAAACCTTAGTACTTTACCATCAAATGTGTACTTAATTTTATCATAAACTTATTGACTTTAACAAAGCCCACCAATGAGCCCCCAGCCACACCTAGCTAGCTGGACTCTGATCCTGTGAGTATTTCAAATATTTTCCCTGCCTCCCCTGTTGACCCTGCACTCCGGCGTTTAGCCGTGATAAAGTAATTAACCATGTGTAGTAGACACGGGTTATTAGTAGTAGAGTTTAGATAAGATTTCCCTGCAAGATTTGTGATACAGGGTCTGATCTGGTTGCAGCATTCCAGGCCAGGACCATCAGTATTCCCACTGTTGTGTCTGATGCCTGTAGGCATGGCAATTTGTCTCGGCTTCACCAACAAACAAGCCCAGGGGAAACGGTGCAAGGCTGGGCTTGTAACGGTGGCAAGGCTGATACGAAAGACCTAGAGTGGAAAGACAGAGGCTTTATGTAATGACTTTCTGGTCGACCCAGAAAGAAAGACGGGCGCCTGTGTTCAAATATGCATTAACGTACACGAACTCTCCTTCTCTGCAAACACACACGGATCTACAGACTTTTTCTCTTTGATACAAGCACAAACAGACTCAGTGATACTGTGGGAATACGGTGCTGCCTGCTCAACACGATTCCCTGTGGTCTTTCCAATCAGTTGCTTAAAGCACAGGAAATACAGGTCAGACAGCAGATGTGCTTTCAACTATAGGACAAATCACACCCTTCTTTCAGTGTGTCAGGATCAAACGGTGTAGCCAGGGGTGCCACAATTTTGCTTTCTAAACACCTCTAACCTTTCGAGAAGGGAGAGGAAAAGAGGAAAATGGATACTGCTGTGCTGCTCCGTGCTAGAGCATTTGTGGGTTGCAGCATGTACGTGTTTGTAGAAATTTGCACGAGTGCGCTTATGCGTACGTGTTTGGACATTTGTTTACATGCCGTGTACAGTCAATGACAAATGGATTCCTCTATTTTAAAGGTGCATTGTGTAACGTATTACACGTATTGAACTGTATTGTTTTTATTACATTAGAAGTTGCCTTTCGTGTTGGCATATTTCTACAGTTGCCCTAAACAGACAAACTGTTCTAAAAAGCACATTTTGTGACTACATCTCATGCTGCGTTCACACCAATTTTCAAGCGCCAGTGATTTCAATGTTAAGTCAATGTGAAGACGCGATGGTGTGCGTCTGGAGGTCTCGCTGCGCAAATGAGGCGTTTAGCGCGGCATGGCAGATGCGTTTCCGCCTCATTCACGTGAACTAGACACGCGAATGAGGCAGAAACGCATCTACCATGCCGCGCTAAACGCTTAATTTGCGCAGCGAGACCTCCAGACGTGCGTCGTTGCCGCAGGAAACACGCGGGTTGAAAATTTTGAACTTTGGCGGAAAAACCCTCCGCGTTTACCAATCAGGGGCTTGCTCTAGTAGTGACGTGATTACAGGAAGCCAGCGGAGTCGCAGAAGCCCCTCCCATGACACAAATTTCCGTATAAATATCTCAGTGACTAGAATTTCCACGTGGCTTTCACACGCGAATAAAGCGAGTAAACTCAAAATATTCAAGCAGCAAACACTGACGGCGCATTCACACGGGGCGTCAGCGTTAACGCTTCCCATTAACTTGTAATGGGTGATGTCATGCGTTGCCGAACTGAATTGTGGATCCGTCGGTGCCGCGTCAGTGCCGTTGCTCGCGGCAGAAGTTGAACATTTCTCAACTTTTCAAGCGGCAACGCGTGCGTCAGCCAATCAGATTGCCTTATGCAAATAAGCTAGGCAGAGCCAGCCAATTATGTTTATGGAATAATGGAACATGTGTAGTGGCCACTGTGATTGGCTGTTGGCCACGCTTTAGACAAGCCTTCCGTTAAGCGTTTACACTTACGCCCCGTGTGAATGCGGCATTAGAAGTGCGGTAGATGTGAATTTGACGCCTCAAACACAGGTGGTGTGAACCCACGGTTAGACGATGAAGTGTTTGTCCTGTGGTGGCTACCGTAGCTTCACTATGCGTCTCGAAAGTGAGGGGTGAGCTGTGGACTTAGCGGTTGGCTGCAATTTACAATCGTACCAGTAAATGCCTCCAAAAATCTACACACTGACCCTTAAAGGCGGGGTGCGTGAATAAAAAAAAAACACTTTGGAAAATGGAGTCGGGCCGAGTACCAAAACACACTTGTAGCCAATCAGCAGTAAGGGGCTTGTCTACTAACCAACATCGTTGCCTGGGTTGCGTATGTGTGGGATGGGTCTATCAAAAGAAGGTCCAGATTATATTGGGGTAGGGGGGTGTTTGTTTAGGTGATTTTAAATATCAACATTAACTTTTAGAAATCATGCACCCTGCCTTTAAATTGAGTATAAAAATGTAATGTGTGAGAAATTCCATGCAATTCCCGACTTTAAAAATAATTTTTCAGTTAGGTAGGGACAGACTTCAGAAAAGTTACATCCATAATGCACACTTGCACACACAAAAAATTTAAATAAAATAAATATTGGAACCCATGAAACATTTCTCAACCAATCAGAATAAAGCGTTCAACATGCCCGTGGTATAAAAAATTATATGAAGAGTTTTGTTCTAAAATTAGATAACTTTTCTTTAATGAGAATTTTTTGACGTTACTTTTTTGCTGAAAATGTCCCATTAATAACCCTGAATTTGCTTGTGTGTGTGGAGTTTCATTATACCATTTATACCACTTTCAACTAAAAAAATATGTTGACTTAAAATGTGGAGTGGTGTAACCATCAAGTAAAAACTAAGAAAATATCTTTCTGCGAATAAACATCTTAATTATTTTAAAAGTTTTTTTTGAATGAATGCATTTTACACCTTGACATTTTTCACTTTTTTACTCCCAAAACAAAAACAAAACTTTGAAAATGAAAAGAGGTATTGTTCAAGCATAGAACTTATGTTCAGAATTTTTTTTTCAATGCATTTTTGAATAACTTAACAGATCTAGACTAAACCATGATTGTCATGTCTTTGAACCATTGTTAGTAGGTTTGTGTTTGTGTGTCTACAAGCAGAACAGGAAGAAAAGACTCACTTTAGCACATCACAGTGTGATGATGTGCTCTCTCTCCCTCTCCCTAGTCCTGGTTCTCCTCTGCTATGACAACAGCATCATAATTACATTCTCTGATGCCACACTTATTGCAACTGACCTACATGGTATTGGATAGTAACTGCAGCTTTAAAAAGAAGATTGATGGTTTGATGGATAGTTTCTAATTTTTAGTTTTCATTAGCCGTTGTATTTTTTCTCATATAGATTCTCCTCCACTGGGACTGAAGTATATTTCTTTGTTTAATTGAACAGTTACTGAATCAAGCACTAGGGGGTAGCAAAGTTCTCATGTCAGATTAACCCATCCGATTAAAATGCTTTATTCTAAAAGATTCATTCAAGCATTGAAGTGAAAACACGCTTCCCCCTCATTCTTCTAGAGTGATGCTAATACGGTTACAAAAAAAGCTGTAATCACGAACGGCACTTTGAGAGCGGCACTCTTTTGGTGCCAATTTACACATCATACTAAAAGATGCTTATTTGCTTTTATTTCACTTTAAACAGGCCTCTTTAATCGCATAAAAACAATAATTAAGAGTCAATTGTTGCCAAGTGCCTGGAGCAGAATTAGAAATGGAGAATGAAGCAGTGATTTTATCAGCCCAGCAGCATACTGACTTGCTAACAGACTGTGATTGTTGCATTGAGAGCAAACAGGAGCTCTCATTCTCACTGGTGTTAAGCACCATGCCGGTCAAATCTCCTTTGATCCGTGTAGATGCCCGATCTTTAGTGACCCCTATAGAAGCCCTGCTTCACATCGTGGGATAAGGGTGGGATTGTAAAATGCTGATGTTGCGGGGCAGCTCGTCTGGAATACGTCCCCGTGCAAATGAGTGGTTAACTTTCACATTAGCACCGATTAGGAGTACAAATAAGATCCTTGTGTCACTAATGGAGGGCTTTTGGAAACGGTGACCTTCTTAAAAGTCACAGCTCTGTTCTTTTCAGCTGATGTGAATGCGATCATATTTTGGTTAAGCACATGGTTGCTCGTGTTACTTTTGCTGACACAGATGTTTTTTTATGCAGTTTATAAAAATAGTCCTACAGTGGAACAACTACAAGTATTAGTAGTTTTTATAGTATGAGCTTTTAAAATGTGGGTTTGTGTTTTTTTACATTTTGATCTTTACATTTATTCTTTTAAGTGTATGCTTTTAAGTTGAGTTGAGGTTTCTAGAAACATACTTTTAATTTTCCCACCTGAGTAAGTTAAATCGAAATCCAAATTGGAGAATGGCCCAACTGGGGAAATATGTTACTTGTTGCTTCTGTGATTTCAACATAACCATCTTTGCTTTGGGCAGGGGTGGTGCAGTCTCCATGTGAGTGTTTTTCTTCGGCTCTAGCGATGTGTAAGTCTCTCGCCTCGACCTGTTGGGTGTTTACATGTTGACACTCGCTGCGGTGGTACTCTGCATTCCTGGCAAAGCCCTTCTTGGAGCTCGTATGTTAGTAAAACACTCTATGTTTATTAAATAAATTGTATTCTATAATTTGATTATAAACGTGACTGATGGTTGTATTTCAGTTGAAATATGGTGGTATGAATTAAAGGATAGGTTGAGATGACGGGTTTATGAGACCAGACATGCCTTTCCAGCCTACATGATATGGTCCTTAAAAGCGTATTTACACTATCCAAACTAAACCGCATGCGAGGCCTGGTTCGTTTGAGAAGTGCTTTTGCTCCCTACCACGCCTGGGCGCTGTTTGGTGAATCTCACCCTGGCCAGGTTGCAGAGGTGGGCCCAGTGCAAGCACAAATCGGCCCCAAGTTAATTATTTTCTGGTTTAGTCACAATTAGGGTTGCATAACGATTAATCACGACTAATCGATTGCAAAATAAAGGTTTTTGTTTACATAATATATGTGTGTGTACTGTGTATAATAACTTTGTATAAATAAATACACACACATGCATGTATATATTTAAGAAATATTTACATGTGTACATACATTTATATATTTATGTATAATTTATAGTATATATAATATATAAATACTATATATATATATATATATATATATATATATATATATATATATATATATATATATATATATATATATATACATATATACATATATGTGCATATTTATATATACATAATTAATATTCACAGTTCACACAAATATATTATGTAAACAAAAACCTTTATTCTGCAATAGATGAATTGTGATTAATCGTTATGCAACCCAAGTCACAATCTGATTTTTCTGATCTTGTTGTGATTTTTTTTATTTTGTCTTACTATTGATGGAGCAGGCACAATTTTCATCACATAACTAAACTGAACTCCACTAATGTCCGAATGCCATTTTCTTAGAAAGAACTTCCCATAAAGAGTCCATGTTGTTGTTGTTCTAGAAGAGTAAAGTAATGGTTTGGAGATGTCGTGTCATATGTCGACCTAGATGGAATCTGCAGACTTGTGTGTTTTTGTTACGTTTTTTAACACAACGAAAATATGCGTGCCACTTCCTCTTTTAGGCCACTTCCCCAATTGTAGGTTTTCTAGAGATGCCTGTAGTTTTAAAATACTCGCCTTATCGTTTGTGCAACATGTTTAAGTGTACTATTGGGTGATATTAATGTTTCAAAAGCCTATGACATCACAGTGCAAACAAATCTTAAAACATTGTTTTGTAGATCTGATTCAGGAGGTCAGTGCTTCCCCGGCCCACACATCTCCGGATAAGGGGGAGAGGGGAAAGGTGATTTCCTCTTGGAGAGCATGACGGCTTCCTGAAAGGGTCGTCCCTCCCTGAGAGCAACTGCATCCTGTCCTGAGAACCAAATGAGACTGGATAGAGCCATGTATTTGCTTGCATAAACAGTCTAACAAGGGTGTGTATGTGTAGGGCATGGCGAGGTATCTTGAACTGTAGCTAAAGAGGCAGCTGTTTGTATGGTCCCTTGTTAGAAATTATAAAGTTGGCCTTCATTAGTTGATGCGGTTATCAATAAGTTACATAAGTTTATTGCCCTTTTAATATGGTAGTACTAAAGCTTATACACTTATATGCTACGCCTTACGGAGGAAAAGAAAGTGAGAGTAGATCTATATCGTGCATGTTTCTAAATTCGTATTGCGACTGTGCTCGCTCTGTATGCAGTAGTTTGCAACATTTGTGTCGGGACAGGAAGCGACTCAGTTCCTTGTGTGCCATTGAGGGTAAATCTGTATTTGTCGCACTGATTAAGTTAAATCACTGGCTGTTACTGGTAAGTGTACCCTTACCTCTTGAGAAGTCTTATGAAGAGGTCACCTCAGGCGTGACAACCGTAATATTGACCCTATCAGATTAAGAGGTCAGTGTCAAACAAAGACGGTCTCCATTTGTGACACCTATAACAGGAAGTCAATTGAACTTGAAAGTTAAATACAGAGAATGACAGAAAACATGCTCTGAGGTCTCGACTGCGAGAAAAGACTTTTAATAGCATGCCGAATAAACTTCAAAGAGAATTCGTTGTTGAGTATTTCAGCCTAGATCACATAAAAGCAAGGTATACAAACAGGCTTGTATATCAAGTAGATCACTCTTTCAAAGAAATGCTCTAAAAGGATGACATCAAAGAAATTTTTTGGTTTTCCAAAGACCCTTTTAAGTCTGTGGTTTATTTATTTCTTACCTTTTTATAGTATGTAGAACCTTTGTCCTCTAAAATAAACAATTTGTGGAGCTGAAATGTTTTGTGGATGTTAAAGGTTCTCTATGAAACCGTACAGCTTTGAAAACCATTTTAGGAACCTTTATTTTTAACAAAGATGAGTTTAATGTTCCTGTAGCTCAGTTGATAAAGCTTTGTGTTAGCAGCACAAAAGTCATGGGCGCCATATCAGGTACCCACACCAAAGTCCCTTTAGGGGATGTCCAGACCGTTATTTCCGACTTTCAGACCAAAGGGGCTGTTTACACCTGGTTGATCGGATCAAAAGTGCACGGCGCTAAAAACAGATGTAAACGTGGTGTGAAACATTTTGAGCTTGTCCACTTTCGACCACATTCGGAGGTAGTCGAAAACCCATATGGCCGTATTGCTTTTGTGGTGTAGACGCCCATGTGGTGGAATGTGTCCAAACAGCCACAAAAGACCGCCTGTTTATCCAATGTGATGTACCGAGCACAATGTTTCACATCTTTTCTGACTTCTAGCACAAACACACAAGTGGCTTTCTTTAGGCTTTAACTAAACCGGCTGCTTTCTGCGTCTTTCTTTAGTTTCAAGTTGCGCAATCTAATTTAATCAATTGTGCTGAAATATCAGTGAAACCTCTTACATATACATGTACAAAACACTGTGCGGCATTATACTTACAACACAAGCATAATATTAGTCAATTTAAACTCGTCATTTATCCCGCTCGCGTTTAAACCAAAGCGGAGGGACTCGCCCCACAGTCTCCACAGACCACCTCCTTAGAGTAATGAGGACACAAACAGTCGAAAGTGGACCAAAGAAACGGATTAAAATACCAGGTGTAAGCGTGAATGTGAACGTCCATGTGGGATCCAATCGTTGAAAACGCATCTTAATACCAGGTAAACAGCCCCTAAAAGACTAAAGTCCTATCTACTTTAATCGTGTGCTAAAATCACAATTAAACAACATATTTCAGACAAACATTTAAACCTGACATCAACCGTACCAAAACGTTTCTTAAGCTCAAATTACGCTAAAATGCCTTTATATGAAGTTGTTTCCGCTAATGCGGACATGTTGGCAGGCGCCTCGTGATTCTCCCTATGTCCGAAATCGCATACTGTGACAGTAGGTTCTAAATTAGATGAAATACCGACTCGTCGACTTTTAAAACATGAATGAATTCGGACTTGTTGACATACATTACGTGACATACATCATTATAACAAGTTAGACATTAACTGGAATGATGTTACATAGCGCAATTTAACCACAAATGACAGCTTTTTAGTGTATTTGCATTTAAACAGAGCCGCGTTACCGCGTACGTACATTTTTTAATAAAACAACGCCTCTACTTCTTCTTCTTCTTTGGATAACTCCTCTCTCAGAGGCTCGTAGGATAGTAAAAGTGTCCATCATATGAATACTTTGGGATCGTGCCGAAAGTAGTAGGTCATCCGTCACATTTTTTCGCCTACTGTTTTTTAAATACTTTGAATTCGGACATACTACTCGCCTCGCCTACTGCTTTTCGCCTACTATATAATATAGGAAGTAGGCGGTTTCGAACGCAGGGTCTGTATAGAGCCCCTCTCCCATAAAATTGTCTTTTATCAATTGATGATTGGTTCTTTTAACTGAAAGGCAGGTCTTCTGTCGGCAGAGCGGCGATGCATTTCGCCCCATTCATAGCAGTAATATTAGCGCTGCTTAATTTTGTTACATTCAATATATTTGCACAAAATGTATAGATTGAATACACTGTATAGTGCTTGGATAAAATCATCTACAAAATGCATAAATGTCCAATAACATCCAGCTGTGCATCAACTCATTCCAGAAGAAGCTGTAACAGATGTTTCTGTTTGGCACTTTCTCTCTCTGTCTGTCTTCACCTGTCCCCCGCCATGCGTGGAAGACACCATAGGACGGGGTGAGACATCAGAAATCCTTTGCTTCCGTCTGCCCCATCCTTTTTTAAGCGTACTGGGATTAGGATGAGGTTAAGATGCTGTAATTGAATTAACCCCTCGAGTCCCACACAAGTAAAGCTGAGTAGAGCAGGAGCTTTCTCACGGTGTGTGGCAGTGGATCTCTGTGGTAACCTGATACCTTCAGTCTCCTCTGGGAGGTTTCCCAGGCAACAGTATGAATGAACTGACAGCGTCTGTGCTTACATGTGCTTTTAATTAAAGAGCAGCAATAATAGAGACGTTTAGTGGCAATTCACTGTCCCTCGTGGCACAGCGTACACATACTTCCTCCCCCCTCTCTTCCTCTTCCTCTCTCGCTTTTCTACTCAACCATAACGACATCCGCAGAAAATAACACGTCAGTTTAAATAACACGTACGGTTGTGCAATAAGGGGTTTGTTAAATTGAAGGGAAGCTGCACATTAGCAGCGCTTTTATTGAAGCCGATTCAATAGCGAGGGATTCACAAAAATATTTACATTTACAAATAGGGAGGCATTACAGCTCTCTGTTCTTGATATGAAAGTAAAGTAAACTTAAAGGGATAGTTCACCCAAAAATGAAAATTCTGTCATCATTTACTCACTCGCATGTTGTTACAAACTAGGGCTGCCTAATGATTAGTCACGACTATTTGTTTGCAGAATAAAAGTTTTTATTTACATAATTATTATACACAAGTATGTATATTTAAAAAAATATATATTGATATAATAAATATTTGTATTTATATGTGATATAAATTATATGTAAATATACAAATGTTTATACACATGCAAATATTTCTTAAATATATACATGCATGTGTGTGCATTTACACACACACACACAAAAAAATTATTCTGCAAACGATTTGTCGCGATTAATCGTAGGGCAGCTCTTTTACAAACTGTATAATTTTGTTGTTCTGATGAACACCAAGAAAGATATTTTGAGAAATGTTTGTAACCAAACCATTTGTGGACCCCATTTACTTCCATAGTATTCTTTTTTCCTACTATGGAAGTTAATGGGGTTCATGAATGGTTTAGTTACAAACATTCCTCAAAATATCTTCTATTGCGTTCATCAGAACAAAGAAATTTATACAGGTTTGTAACACCATGCGAGTGAGTAAATAATGACAGAATTTTAATTTTAGGGTGATCTATCCCTTTAAGATTTGCTGACTGCATGCTTTACTCTTTTAAGTTTATGTGGGCCTAATCCAAAATTTGCCAAATATTTATAAATAATATGGCTTAATATTTTTTACCTGACATGAAACTGTATTTTGTATTATTTTATTAGATTTTAATATATATTATATCTAGTGCTAGGTCCGTTTTTTGCAGGTCAGCAATATTTGTGAGAAAAACTTTAGACATTACAGATGAATTTTCCACTGATAAAACAGTTGGTAAAACACAACTGAGTTATGACAGATGTTTTATTTAGTAGGCAGTTTGTATGTCTTTGATTTCAAAGCATGTATTATACTGCAGTACCTAATAAAGTCACCAGCCAGCTGGTGAGTAACCGCTTTATTTACTCACCCATTATGTCTTGCATTTGGTGCTGCTCAGAGCGTGTTATTTCTCTCACCGAATCCTGCTATACGACTTTGTCCTCATATGGCCTTTGATGATTTACCCGCTGCATTAAGTAGGTCGAGTTCTAGTCATTTCCTTCACGAAAACTAGCAAGTCGATTTCACACATTTTTCATGTTTGTTTTATATCAATCCTTCTCACGAGTCCCACCTAAAAAATATTGCATATACATTATTATAAATGGCAATGATAGCTATTACAAAAACCTGAAAGGTTTATTAGTCATCAAATAATGACCCGGAATGACCAGAATGATGCAGCGGTCGAGAGCACTTTGTAGGAAACTCCATTAACAAATCTCTGTCAGTTAATTAGCTGTAGATGCAGTGGAGCGTTCAGACCCTGCATGAGGCTCGCAGCACTGCGAAAGGCTTTTAGATGAAAGTGATGAATTGCTGTCATTGGGCTTGTTCTATACTTTATCAAATGATTAAATATTGAATGTAAAATAGACAGCTCTCGCGGCATGCAAAGGTCATTTCGCGATTGCCGCATTAATCAAAATGCTTTTTCCTGTCAGCTGTAAAAAAAAAGTATTCCCAAAACAGCCGAGATGCTCCATGTGGTAATATGCAGCCGACTGCCTGTGTGTAAGAGAGAAAGGGACCTTAGATATTGTGTGATGGGAATTTGCACCGTTTTTAGTTATAAAAATCGAAAAGTTCATTCCGTACTAGACTTCCATGCATCCCGACGGAAGTAAAACGTATGATTCCATTCACAAAGGATTGCATTTCCATTTGTGACATTACCTGTCTGGGATCGTGAAACTCAACACAAAGACGTGGGATTCAGTGCTCGAGTTTTGCTAAAGACATAATGATATTAGATCCATCCCACTCTTGGATAACGCTCTTATTTGGTAACCATGGTGATAACAGAGCTGAAGAAAGTGTGCGAT